>NW_008681575.1:0-1267 GCF_000695815.1 Acanthisitta chloris | reverse complement strand
GCCGGGAGCTGCCGCGGCTCCGGAGCTGCCGGGGCTGGGTGCGAGACCGGCGCCCGGCTCCTCTCCCGCTCTGCTCCTTCAAACGGCACCTTCCTGCCCGGACGTGTTGAAGTGCAGTGCCCTGGAATTTATGACACAAATGGGCTTTTTTTCCCCCCCTCTCCCTCTCTCTTCATCTGCTTAAAACCTCTACCGTCCCTTCCAACTGCATGCGAACTGGGAGCTTTAATAAACTTACTTCCCCCTTCCCCTGTCGTAAATATATATCCCTCTCCGGTTCCTCTATTTAGAAAAAAAAGAAATAGAGGTGAGGGGGAGATATTTCCAATGGATTTAAGTAAGTGATTCATATAATGAAATGCTTAGGGATTTGTTTAATGTGATTTTATATGAGCTGTAGACATTTCCAAAGCAAACAATAAGTTCAAGTACAACATGCACGGTTGTGTTACAAGTGTTACTCAGCTGGCTGGGAGATCTTCGGTGAGCAAACAGGCTAAATCTGGAGAGTAAACAACTTCAGAAAAATCTACAACTCCAGGTCACTGCAAACAGCCTTTTATTTGTTTTCCTTAGTGTCTAGTAAAATTCGATCCTTTTTTTTTTGCAACGCTGTTGTAAAATCACCGGGGATGGGCACCACCAGTCCGTGGATCTCCCCTGTCCCTCCACGGAGCCCATCACCTGGGAGCCGGGTGCGAAGATGGAGAGGGAAAACCGGGTGCAGGTGAAGGATGGTGCTGTGGGAGGACACCCCTGCACAGCGTCAGTCACTTCTGGGGGAGCTGTCACCCCCAAAACAGGCTCTCCAAGTGGAGAAGCCCCGCAGAGGCCTTCCAGTGGCCCTGCCCACGCGTGAAGGTGATTTGAGCTCCCCTCGTGAGGGGCTTCTGACCCTGAGCCGGGGGGGGACCAGATGGTGAGCATCCCCACGGGGCGGTGAGGAGCGGGCACGCGTGGGGCCGAGCGGTCTCAGGCGCTCCTGGAGTGTCGCCGGGGTTGGCGAGGGAGTCGGGGGCTCTCCACCCATGGGCATCGTGCCACGGACAGGTCGTCTTTCGCGAAATCCGTGGGGTGGGTACCCCTAGGCCATATGGTGCCACCAGGCGTCATGCCGGGAGTCTCCCGCCTGCCTCCGGGCCCTACTGGGGTCTTGGAAACGCAGGAAATGATGTAACTAAAATTCAATATATTTGGGGGTAATAGGATTTGCTGTATTTAGCGCGGACGGCGTTCCCCGGGGAGGGAGGACAATCTGAGTGAAACA
>NW_008681574.1:6820-7158 GCF_000695815.1 Acanthisitta chloris | reverse complement strand
AGCCAGGCTGGGGGGCTGATCTGGGGGTACTGCGGGTGTGGGGAGCAGGAGGAGCTTTGCCAAGGAAGAGGGTCCTGGCTCTCTGCATGCTTTGCCTCTTCCTCCCCTTACATGTAGATGCTGTCCCGGGTGATGGAGCCACGGGGAGATCCCTGCACATCGATGGTGGATATCAGCTGGTTCTCATAGATCAACCTGTCCCCGAGCACCTGAGGGTCACACACACAGGTCAGTGTCCTCTGATCACCCTGGGAGGGGCCAGGAGGGACTCACGCCCCTTACCTGGACAGTGGTGCCACACTGTGTGACAGGGAAGCGGAACATGACGAAGGTCTCTG
>NW_008681574.1:0-6784 GCF_000695815.1 Acanthisitta chloris | reverse complement strand
CTGGCTGGTGGCCAGCCTCACGCTGTCCAGGTTGTAGGGCTGTGTGGCCTGGCCCCGTGGCACCACCAGGACAAAGTGGCCCTCCAGCAGGCACTGCACGGTGGCTGTGACACCAGGGAGTGATTCTGTCACTCCCTGAGCACCCCACCATGGCTGGGGAGGGATCCTCAGGGCACCCCAAGAGTATCCTACCCGTGTTTCCATAATAGCAAGGTGTCACACGGTCCATGTCATCGTAGCAGCATCCTGCCTGGAGACATCCGTCCCGGCCCTGCGGAGCCACACACGGCATCCTGCCCACAGCCACCTGGCACTGCTCCCGTGTCAGATGGGGGCCTGGGGGGGCACAGAGAGGACACTCACAGCAGCTCCCCTCCTACCCAGCATCTCCCAACAAAGTATGAAATCTTGGAAGTGTGAGGTTGGAAAAGCCCTCTCAGGTCATTGAGTCCCAGCATTCCCCCAGCACTGCCAAGGCCATGATGTCCCATCCATGTGGTGCCACATCCACATGTTTTTTGTGATGGTGACTCCACCAGTGCCTTGGGCAGCCTGTTCCAGGGGTGGGCAACCCTTTCTATGAACAACTTTTCCCTAATATCCAACCTAAACCTCCCCTGGCACAACCTGAGGCTGTTTCCTCCTGTCCCAGCTCCCCATGCCCCACTCCATCCCACCTTGCCACCTTACCTGCCCCTGCTGGGTAGAAGAGAGATGTGGGGTGAAGCAGGCTGGGCTGGGAGTAAATCCCAGGATGCAGCAATCCAGGCTGGGCTGCAGGCTGTAGCCCTGGGCGTCCCAGGCCTGGCTGGTGGATCAGACCCGGCTGTGGGTGGAATCCTGGGAGTGTTAAACTCGGTCTGTGATGGCTATTGAACCCAGGGTGGTGGAACCCAGTCTGGGAGTTGGATAAAAGGGTGGAGTGGGCTGGTCCTGGTTGGTTTGGGGACTGAGCTCCTGGGCGCAGGAATCCTGCTAGAGTGTGAGCACCAGTGAGCGTTGAGCCAGGCTGGTTTTGGGGTACAAACCCCGGGTGAAGTTTGGGAGTGTTAAACTCGGTCTGTGATGGCTATTGAACCCAGGGTGGTGGAACCCAGTCTGGGAGTTGGATAAAAGGGTGGAGTGGGCTGGTCCTGGTTGGTTTGGGGACTGAGCTCCTGGGCGCAGGAATCCTGCTAGAGTGTGAGCACCAGTGAGCGTTGAGCCAGGCTGGTTTTGGGGTACAAACCCCGGGTGAAGTTCTGGTCGATTTTGTCCCCCAGAGTACACATGCCCAGGCTGGGGTTGTAGATTAGATGGTCCTGTATGATGCCCTGGTCGATTTTGTCCCCCAGAGTGCACATGCCCAGGCTGGTTTTGGGTTGTAGATGGTCCTGTATGATGCCCTGGTCGATTTTGTCCCCCAGAGTGCACATGCCCAGGCTGGTTTTGGGTTGTGATTTTGTCCCCCAGAGTACACATGCCCAGGCTGGTTTTGGGTTGTAGATGGTCCTGTATGATGCCCTGGTCGATTTTGTCCCCCAGAGTACACATGCCCAGGCTGGTTTTGGGTTGTAGATGGTCCTGTATGATGCCCTGGTCGATTTTGTCCCCCAGAGTACACATGCCCAGGCTGGTTTTGGGTTGTAGATGGTCCTGTATGATGCCCTGGTCGATTCTGCCCCCCAGAGTACACCAGCCCAGGCTGATTTGGGCGTACAGGCCCTGGGTGCAGCCCTGTCTGGGCCAGCCCCCCGGGCTGGGGATGCTGCCCACCTGGGTGGCTGGACCCCCCCCAGGTTTGGGTGATGGAGAGAACCCCTCCAGGCTGAGACTGAAGCCCTGAGCGAACTGGGTTGGACTGGGAATGCAATGAGTTGGGCTCGGTCCGTGCCACGGGGTGAACCTGCTCCAAATGGGTTTGTGTCGAGAGCTGGGATCCCACAAGGGTGAGGGAGGACTGGGAGACATGGTGCAGAAGGCCAGGCTGGGAGAGGAAGCTACGGTTCTCCTGGTCCTGGTGTTGCTCAGCATGTGAGTTGCCACGTGGGAGCATCTCGGAGCCATCAGGCTTTGGGCAGGTCATGTTAACCTCGTAGGAAGCAGCCAAGACACCACTGAGCAGCAGCTCCTCCAGCTGCACCCTCAGGATGTAGCGGTTCTCCTGAAGTGGGACACAAGGGATGGTCACCCTCATCCTGCCAGCACCACTTGAGGTGACCACAGAGGGGACAGGAGTGTCACCTTTTCCAGGACATGGCAGCCCTCGTAGCCAGAGGAGAAGATGACAGCGCCATCCTCCGCAGAGCTAAGCCAGTGGAGGCAGATGGAGCAGTTGGCCACTTCGAAGCGGGCGCCAAACTCATCTGTGGGGACACCATGGCCATGGGGAAGTGACACCACCAGGTGGGTGATGCTCCCCAGGGTGGTGGGTGCGCAGAACCCCCTCCACCAGCACCCACAGCTTGTTCAACCCATTGAGCTCATTCCATTGGAATATCACTAGGGAACACTGCAGTTTTGGGGGAACCCTGGGGTGATTCAGCATTCCAAGGGGATCCAGGGGGTGTCCCCACACTCACCCAGGACCTTGAAGCGGATGGAGCGGCCTCGGGGGGGATATACCACCAGCTGCATTCCCTGCTGTCCACAGCCATAGCGGTACTGCAGGAGCAAGACTGGAGGGAACAGGAGGAAGAGGAGCAGGAGGAAGGAGCAGCTCTGTCCCATGGTGGTGGCACGGCCAGAACACAGGGCTCTCCCATGGGGATTTATATGCAGATGGCTGGGATCAGATGACTGGGATGAGCTCTGCCCAGGGCTCCTCGCTCCCGTGCTGCTGCTGACCTCGGTGCCCTGGCCCTATGGTCACTTCCCGTGGCTGTGTCACGGTGACCAGGGGGGACAAACCAAGCTTAGCCTGTGTATGAGGACAAACACTGTCCTGGAGAGCAGGGAATGGAGCTGGGATGCCCAGCTGGATCAAGATATCCAGGTGGGAGGAGGGGGTTGGGGTGTGCCCATCACAGAGCTGGTGGGGACAGTGTTGACATTCGAATATGCCACTCCTGGGATAAGCATGGGACTGGGATCCTGGTGCTGAGGGACACAGTGGCACAGCCCTGGTGGGATCTAGGGACCAAGAATCAATCAGTTGTCCCCAAATCCCTGCTGTGCTCTGCTGGCAGTGCCACAGGGAAGCCAAAGTCCATGGAGCACTTTGTGGGTTCTCTTTGCTTCCCTTTCTGGCAGTTTCCCGTCTGGGATTTATCTTTATTGCGGATTAACCTGAGTCACCCTCCCTGCCCAACCCAGGGCCACAGGCACAGCCATCCCCTGTTCCCTGCCCCAGTGTCCCTTTGTCACCCTCCAGCTTAGCCCAGGCACCAGCCTCAGCCTTTGGGGGCATCAAACCCTCTGTCCTCAGCATTTCCAGGGGAATTATGTGCCCTCTATGTGTCCCATATGCATCTGATATGTCCTATATGTTTGACATATGTCCTATAAGTGTTCAAAATGTGTCCGTGTCCTGTATATGTTTAATTATGTCCTATATGTCCAATCTAAGTCCTATATATGGCCTATACATGTCTGATAAATGTCCTGTGTACTGTACATGTCTGATATATGCCCTACATATGTCCTGTATGCAAATTATTGGTTCTATACATGTCCTACATATGTCCAATCTGTGTCATATATATAACCAATACATGTACAATATGTCCTATATATGCCCCATATATGTCCTATATGTCCTATACGTCACATATGTTTGTCTTCTGTGTATGTCCTAAGTCTGATGCCCTTATGTATATTAAATATGCATCCTATATATCTCCAAGATGTCTGATTTATGCCCAATATGTCTGATATATGTCTTATGCCAATACATGTCAGATCTATGTCCTATATACATCCTCTGTCAATATATGTCCAATATATGTTGCCCATATATCTGTCTGATAAGTCCAATATGTCTTAAATATGACCTGTATGTGACCTATATATGTCTGATCTATGTCCCATATGTGCATGACAGGTCTGACATGTTATGTATGTCCTATACATCTGTATAGATCTTTTACATGTCCTCTATATGTCTGATATGTCAATATATTTCCTATATGTCTGTCTCATACATGTCCCATGTATGTCCTACATATATGTCTGATATGTCCTGTACACATCCAATATGTCCCATATATATCCAAGCATATGTCCCATATATGTCCTATGTATATGTCTGATATATGTCCTGTACATGTCCCATATATGTCCTATATGTACCTCATATATGTCCTGTGCATGTCCTACATGTATGTCCAATGTATGTCCAATATAAATCCTACATACATCCAGGATATATCTAATCTGTCTTCAATATGTGTCCCACTCATGCCCCTAGCAGGACCCCCCAGAAGCACAGGCAGGAGCCATCAGGTGACACTTTATTCCCCATAGTGCCAATCCCCTTCCAGCCATCACAGCTTCATGGTGGCAGTCAATCCCAGCTGGAGTTCCAAGAACTGGACAATCTCCCGCCAGGAATCTTCCTGGGCCTTGGCATGTGGCTCAAGCTCCCCTCCCCATGCCACCGGCCGTGGTGCTCCTCGGATGCTGGAGTTGCTGCACAGGGGTGAGCCAGGGGGCTCGATCAGGTGTCCGGCGCCGGGATACGACAGGATCCTCCCACTCTGCGGAGGCATACGCTCAAGGGCCAGCTGGGCAAACAGCTTGCTGTTGAAGCTCCTGTCAGCCTCTCCCACCACAAAGAGCACCTTTCCCCGGATCTTCTCCACGGGGATGGCCGAGGCACGGTACGCAGGATCCCGGGGATCAGCAAAGATCCTGGAGTTGTCCAATGCTCCCACCTCAGTGAAAGTCACGTGCTCGGTGCAGTAGGGAATGGGTGGGATACGGACATCCTTGTAGACCAAGGGGTTGCCGTGGAGGTAGGCTGTGCCATTGATCCACACCGTGGCCACCACCTGTGGCAGGAAGGTGGCCATGGCCAAGGCCACCTCTGCACCTTTGGAGACACCGACAACGCCCAGGCCAGGGCCTCGAACCTGGAGTGGGGGAACATGGAGCTGGCTGGGAGCTGAGGTTGTCCTCACTGGGATGTTCCCAGTTACCGGGATAACCCACTCACTGGGACATCCCTGGTCACCAGGACAAGGATGTCCATACTGGGATGTTCCCAGTCACAAAGACAACCTGCTCACTGGGACATCCCCGTGCATCAGGACAAGGATGTCCTCACTGCAATGTCCTCAGTCACCAGGACACCCCCAAATCACTGGGATGTCCCACTCACCAGGACATTCTGCTCACTGGGATGTCCCCAGTCCCTGGGATATTACTGAGACATAGCCGGTCACCTGGACATCCCTGGGAGAGTGCTGGGATGTCCCTGGCCACCTGGACATCCCACTCACCAGGATGCCCCTAGTCCCCAGGACATCCCTGGTGCTCAAAACACTCCTGGGACACCACTAGGACATCCTTGGTCACCTGAATATCCCACTCACCAGGATGCCCCCAGTCCCCAGGACATTCCAGCTCCCAGGTGCCCCTCTGCATACTCCAGGACTCACCTTGGGATGGCGAAGGAGCAGCTCTGCTGCCTCCTCAAAGTACTCGAGGTCGAGCTGGGTGAGGGCCCTGGGCAGGTCGTCGTAGGCAAAGAAGGCAAGGGCCAGCACGGCGAAACCTCGGCTGGCCAGTAGTCCTGCCCGGAACTCGATCAGCCCCCCAGCACCCCCAAACAGGTCAATCACCCCTGGGAAGGGTCCTGGGCCTGAAGGAACACAGGGAGAACCTCAGAGCTGAGAAGCCACCGGTGAATTCCTGCATCCCAGGCATTCCAAGGTGGGGCATTCCAGGGGTCCCAAGGTTTGGTATCCCAAGGGGCCCAAGGCTGGACATTCCAGGGATGCAAGGTTGGGCATCCCGGGGGTATAAAGATTTATTATCCCAGGTATTGCAAGATTCAGTATCCCAGAGATCCCAAGGCTGGGAATCCTGGGGGTGCAAGGTTGAGTACCCTGAGGGTCTCAAGGTTCCCAAAGTTAGGTATCCCAGGATCTCAAGGCAGGGCATCCCAAGGGTCCCAAGACTGTCCATCCCAGGATTCCCTAGTGCTCACCGGGTGGCAGGAAGAGGGCCCCGCGGACCCTTCCCTCACGGACAGGCACTCTCTGCACTCCAGGGCCCACATACCACCGCTCAGCCTGGCAGGATCCCAGCGGCTGCTCCGCAGGGTCCGTGCCCAGCTGGAGCCCATTGAACAACTCCAGCCGCACCCGCTTCACCAGCCGGCGGAACAGGCTGTCGGGCTGCAGGAACCAGAAGAGCCCCATGGGCCAGACCCCGGAGTAGCTGCCCCCCAGGGCGGCGTGGAGCGTGGGATCCACCTCTCCCGTGGCATCGGCGCGGAAGAAGGCTCTGGCCTGGAAGCGCTCGCCTTGCTCGTCCTTCAGCCACGTGCGCACGGTGACGAGCTGGGATGGGGACAGGCCCTTCACCCGCACCTGCACGGGCCGGTCAGCCAGTTTTTTTTGCCCGGCCCGGTCAGCCAGTGAGGACTGCGGGGTCACCGTCACCTCCACCATGCTGCACCTGGGGATGGATCAGCCTCAGTGTCCTGCAGGGACTGGCACGCCCAGGGGACTGACCCCAGGGATCCTCATGGGGTACACAGGCGATCACAGGATGGGGTTTGCAGTCCAGATGGTCCTGCTGGCACCCCTACTTCCCTGGTAGTCCCCGTCCCTCTCTCCCTGATGCACATCCCTCCTTC
>NW_008681573.1:0-17664 GCF_000695815.1 Acanthisitta chloris | reverse complement strand
ATATATATATATATATATATATAATGTCACACTATCTCCAGTCTTCTTCAGAAAACTCCAACCCCCAAAAGCTCTGTGGACATATTCCTAATTAACCTACATAGACAAGTAACTGAATAACATTCCCTGGAAAAATTACCCAAACCACATTAGGGAAAGTAGATTTATTGACTCACGTGTAGGCTAAGGTAGCACTGAAATGCTTCTTAATGTAAGTTTCCAAGACAGGATTGAAGTGCTGAAATTTCCTGTCAGCAATGAGTCCAATGATAAAGACCTGAAGAACAGGATAATTATTGCATTATTCTAATAAAAGTCTTTCACCTTTATTTTCAGACAAGGCACATTACTGCCACTGAACTCACAGATTTAGGCTTGTGATTATCCTCCCAACAGATTAATATTCTCTATTCCCAAGAAAATATCTTGTTCCTAAGGAAGTTTTCTGTTCTAAGCAGAAACTTTCTTTGTGCCCTGAATTCTGCTGTTAATCCCCCAAAATGACTGGATTCAACTGCACCCTTATTTCCTGGGAGGATGACATGATGTAATCCAACTCAAACTTCCAATACAACTTCTAAACGAAGTAACAACTAAGATCTTTTTCATCAGTAAACTTCACTCTACCATTTCCACCATATTTTCACTTATTCATCATTTCAGTCCATCCCCAACACAAACTTACCAAAGCATCAAACACTAAAGTGTCAAAGGTTTCACTCTCAGAGTTCTCCATCATGATGTTAAAAAGTGCATCCAATGTGTCTTGAAGGAACTGGAAATAAACACACAGTTCATCGATTTCAAATTAAAAAGTACATTCAGATTTCACTGAGGTCTGCAGAGAAAGATTTGCTTTCATTTATACATTTGACAAAGGAAATTCATTTGAGAAGTTAGGCAAAAAAAGAATTTAACATTTTTTTTTTTCAGCAAATTATTTTTCAGTGAAGTTGATGATTTAGACATAGTTTCATAGTGTGTTAAGGGGTTGGAATGGACCTTAGTAATACAAATTACTCAAACAGCAAAGTCAGAGCTCACACTTGCTACAGCTGAACAAGGAGTTTAATCTACTATCATGAACCAACAAACCACATTTCCAAACTCACAGAGTCACCAGCTCATGCATTGCTGAAAACTTGATGTTTCAGAGCACAAACCAGACAAGCACCTGAGCCTCATGCCAAGTCAATCAAGTCACCCCCAGCAGCTTTGGACCTGAGCAATGGGAAGGGCCCAGCACATCATTCCCCAGGGCTGCACAGATCAGCCCCAGAGCCCAGAGGAGATCATACATGCATCACAGGACACAGCACACAACCTGCTGCCCCAAACCTACACAGCAAGGTCTTCTCTTGGCTGGACACCCTGATCTGTGCAACGTGAAAGGAAAAGCAGATTAGTGTCAGGCACTGCAGCTGAGCAGAGGGACAGAAGTAATTGCTCCTCAGGGACAGGCAGAAATCCATGCATGGCCCAGAGATACTCATCAGTTTATCAGCATGGGGTTCTGTGTGGGAGCAGCTTGGTCCTCCAGCTGACATAAGAAGCCACAGGCTCTTCCAAGGCACAGAGAGGATGGATCACTGCCTCAGATTGTGATTGTTTTTGGAGAAAGAAGGGGTTAAGAATGGCTTGGGTTGAAGGGACCTTAAAGCTCATTCTTGTTCCACCTCTTGCCATGGGCAGGGACACCTCCCACCAGTCCAGTTTGCTCCAAGCCCATCCAACCTGGCCTGGAACACTCCCAGGGATGGAGCAGCCACAGCTGCTCTGGGCAACCTGTGCCAGAGCCTCAGCACCTCACAGGGAGGTAAGATGAAGCAATAATGACTTCTGTCTTGCAGACGAGACAAAGTGCAGTTGGGGAACATCTCAACAAGCAGAAGGGAACTGAATCCTGAGATTGCAGCTATAAAGAGCTTTTATATACCCTGTGGGAGCAATGGAAAACCAGCCTGACTCCCACCTCTCTGCTTTAAAAATGTTTATGTATGAAATGAGTCTCCTGGATCAAACATGATTCACCTGGATCTACTACATCTACAGAGCAATGCCAGGAATTAACCTCCAGTTAGCAGCTCAAAGCTGCACCCCAGAACAAGTGGCCAAGGAGCCTCAGATTGTTTCACCCCAGGATTTGGGGGGGAGGGGGAGAAATTATCACCTTCTCACAGTCCTATTTGTTCCATTAAAGAAGATGTGCAAATAAAGGACACTAAAGACTGGACTTGATGGTCTTAGAGGTTTTTTCCAACCTGAATCATTCTGTGATTCTACATGATTCTGTGATTTAACCTGCAGCTGGCAGGATGCAAAGAGTAAAGCTCAGTTTTGAGCCTTGACAGGAGAAGTTCCTCCCTTGGTTTGCAGAGCTGTTGTCTCTCAGGTCCCACACATTGTCTGGCTGAGCCCCTTGGAAACCAAAGGATGGCTGGAAGGCCATGCCATGACTGATCAAGTCTTCATTCCATATTTATGCATCATACTCTGACTTTCATTAGCAGAGTTCAAGTTCTAAATCTGTTCCCAAGGACTTGATGCAACAGCAAGAGCAGCATAGGATCAAGTTGTATAAAGTGCTCTCAGGTCCCACACATTGTCTGGCTGAGCCCCTTGGAAACCAAAGGATGGCTGGAAGGCCATGCCATGACTGATCAAGTCTTCATTCCATATTTATGCATCATACTCTGACTTTCATTAGCAGAGTTCAAGTTCTAAATCTGTTCCCAAGGACTTGATGCAACAGCAAGAGCAGCATAGGATCAAGTTGTATAAAGTGGCAAAGGTTCCTTTTTTTTTGAATGACTTCTAGGCTATTAGTTTACACCATATTCTATAGACTCTGCACAAATGGAGTGGGAGCCTCTGGAAAAGGGAGGTCACATTTACAGCTTCCATACACTATGGAAACAGTCACAAAATGAGTATCTTGGCTGATCTGAGCAATAACTGACCACTAGTAGGCAAAGGCCTTTCACTGGGAGCTTTAAGACACAGAAATAGCCTAAGTATGAATATGTTTTATCACATCAATACCTTTTTTTAATACACAGACTGTACCATGTGTTGCATTTAAAAACCTGAAGGACAAAAAAGCTGGAAAAATAGGAACAGTTACAAACTGGATACTGGAACAGACATTGAACTGAAACAGGTGGATAAAGTAAAATGTGGTTTCCTTAAAAAAAAGGCAGAGAGCAATATTATTATGCAGCAATATTCCTATGTATAGCAATATTCCTCCTTCTGTCCTAGGGATGAATCCAGTTCTGATCAGGTCCCTGTGCAACAGGGAGCAGAGAGCAACACCTCCTGAGTCCTAAGCTGTGCCAGCTGGAGAACTTGCTCCAGTATAGCTTTTCCTTCCAGCTCACTTGTGCTGCCTTCAGAAGGAAGCACCAACCTCCATCTAGCAGCAATGTCACACACTCAGCTGTCACATCTGGAGACAGGGAATATCACAAATGACAGAGCTCTGACAAATGCTTGGCAGGAGCCACCATCAGTGTCAAGTTGTTTGCTACCAAACCATCCACAACAAAACCACAGCAAGTAGAACCTGCCTGAAAGCCACAGCCTGGGAGATATCACTTTCACCACCCTAAGAAAGGATAATATCAGCATTCTCAGGGGTCTGAAGTCCCTGCAAGCTGAGGCACTCGTTATACTTCTATTAGCCAAAGAAAAACCCACTGGAACAAGGCAACAACACTCCAGGCCCTTAAGGGTCATCTGTCCCCAACACATTAAATCTTCTGACACTCTTTTAGATTTGATTTATTACAACACATTCAATAAAGTCCCAACCACCTCTTTTCCACAGCTAAATCTGCCTCTGCGTAGCTCTCTACAATCACTCAGTGGCCTTGGCAAATGTAAATCACTTGGCTCAGCCTAAACATTTCCAGAAGAAGCATTTTATATAAAAAAAATACCACCACCACACAGTAGGATCAGTAGGATTTCATTCCACATCCATATATTAGAGATACATTTAGTATCACCATGAAAGAATTCCAAGGTGTTCTAATCTTGCAAGGAAAAACACATTTTGCCCTGACGTAGCTGTATATAAAAATTGATTCAAGTGCTAAAAAAACCCCACAAACTACACTTTCAGAAATGTGCTTTTTATGTGTGTTTTATCAGTGCTCAACATCTGAGGTGTTCTCTGAGGGCATGGAGAGAGGCATCAGCTCCTGAAGGCTGAGATACCTGATCACAGTACATGCAAGGGAGTGTTGCAGTGAAGTTGAGAGTGTGGGGAACAAAAGATATCAATAGCTAAAAACCACTGGATTCAGGAAAATTATGATGTCAACTTGAATTGTAAAGAAACTAACTTGTTACCTTAACCACTTCTCCACCATCAACTTTCATCAGCTGCTTCAAGTTCTGCTGCAACAGGTTGGTGTTAGATCTCCACTTCAGCAATCCCAAGAGGTCAACTAGGAGGAAGAAAGACAATTATACCACACAGGATATTTACTTTCCTTCACACTCCATAACCATATTGAGGACAAATAGTTTTCCATCCTTAGTTCAGCCACTTTCCCCAGACAACAACAGATTTCTGGTGTGCTCTGATGTTGCAGAAACCTCCTACTCCCTTCTACCATGACAGAACTCTGAAAGGCTTTCAGAACAGCAGCCAGGCTCTGAAATATCAGCAGGCCAAGGAAGCCTGGTGCCTCAGTTTTAATTTGCTGCACACAACAGTTGTGTACTTAGAGAAATGTCAAAATGAAACTAGTCAATCACCACCACACTCGAATCTACAGGGCAGTGACTCTCCCAGCATTAATGTTTCCAGCTCCTTTGCTCTCCCTGAATAAACTGAAAGGAAAATAAGGCACAAAGCAAGGCAAACAGTTGCAAACTGAATGAATTTGGTGGGAAAGCTGTGTAATTAATATCTGACAGTGCCCAAATTGTTCTCAAGTGATGGGCACTGTGAGGGTACAGATCAGATCATGCAAATGGTCTTGGCCCAAAATTGTATATCACTAAGATAGTGCCACTACAGCATCCACTGATAAATAAGGGAATGCAGAAGCCAAACTCCCTCCATTACTCATTTCTAAGTCTCCTTTAGGGGAAGTTTTCCTTTAGGGAAAGCTTCTCACAAGGAGCTCACAGCTGGAGTTCCCCTGCCAAGCATCAAGGGTAATATCTACCAGTAACAAATAAACTGCAATATTTACCAGTGCTAAATAAATATCAACACCCACACTGCAGCCCCAGAAAGTTAAACCCACCCCAGGATTTGCTGAGATGCTGAACTGCCCTCAGACCCAAACCCCCACACTCCTCCTGCCTCAGCCAAGCTAACCTCGGAGCAGAATCCCTCCCTGCCCCACGGGAAGGCAGTTCTGAGCACAAACCACACCAGAAGTCATGCTCAGCAGAAACCTTCAAAGAGACAAAATGGACTGAACTCCATGATCTCACAGGTATTTTCCAACCTAAGTGATGCTATGATTGTAATTTCAAGACTTCCTCCCTTCAGTTTAGCCCTTGGATCACCTTTGCACATAACACATCTCCCAAAACGGTTCAGATACTGTGAATTCAGCCCAAAATCCATCATAGAATCATCACAGAATTTAAGGGTTGGAATGAACCTTACAGACCATCTAAGTCCCAACCCCCTGCCCTGGGCAGGGCCACCTCCCACCAGAGCAGTTGCTCAAGGCTCATCCAACCTGGCTGTGAACACTGCCAGGGTTGGGGCAGCCACAGCCTCCCTGGGCAGCCTGAGCCAGTGTCTCACCACCCTCACAGGGAAAAACTTTTTCCTCACATGTAATCTAGACTCTCCCTCCCCTTCAGTTTGCATCCATTACCCCTTGTCCTGTCACTGCAGTTCCTAACACAGAGTCCCTCTCTGGCTCCTTGTAGGCCATTCAGGTATTGAGAAGTTGCTCTGAGGTCTCCATACAATCTTCACGTCTCAGGCTGAACAGCCCCAACTCCCTCAGCCTGTGCTCATAGGGGAGATGCTCCAGTGCTCTCAGCAACTTCGTGGCCTCCTCTGAACTTGTTCCAACAGTTCCATGTCCTTCTTAAAACAGACAGTTCCTCACAATCAACACCCCCCCTCACTCTTTTGATTCAGACTTTCAATTAACCAACACTGTTTACCAAGGCATGAACCTGCAGAGCATATTCTGGAATTTATCTGCAGAGACCCAAAGCAATTGCTACGCTTCTACCAAAATCTTTCATTCTAAGCAATAAATAAATAGACTTCTAGTGGAAATCACTGCAGTTCTCCTTGGACAGATTCCCCACTGAGCTGCACTCAAACCAAGCCTTCTCATCACCTCTTCGGGAGTAGAAACACAGTGTTTTAGTATATTTAAGCTTTGAACAATCCAAGCCCTCCATTTATTTTAATATATTCTACAAGAATTCTATAGCCTGAGCCCAAAAAGTCTTAGAAACTCAACATTAACAGCCAAATTGCTTCTGGAAGCAAAGCAAAGATGCCTCCATGAGTTATCCAAAGTGTTTCATGAATGTATTTATATCAGCTTTCCACCACGGAATTTGGCCCCAGTCTGACTTCTAACAAGGCATCAGCTTGACAGAAGAGATGATGTGAACAAAAGGCAGAGCACAAACCATCTCCAACAGCATCATGGATTGCCCCAAGAAAACAAACCCACGTGTACTCCCAGCGTGATGGCAGAGCAAATGCTAAATGAATATACAGATGTGAGCAGAAAATGTCAATGCAGCCCAGAAAAATAAAGTGAGTGTACACATAAAAATGGGCATTCACTGTGTTCCTGCAAGGATTAACCTCAGTCAGTTAATCCCAAGCTTCTCATAGGTCTGTGGAAAATAATTCACTAAAAGAATGTAAAACAGTGTTTCAGCTCGCAGTACATAGGAACAGTGTGGTCAGCCTGGGTCAAGTGAGATCTGTGTGATCAGAAAACATCAGGAAGAAAACAGAAGTTGCCCAGAGAGGTTGTGGATTCCCATCCCTGTGAGTGTTCCAGAACAGGCTGGATGGGGCTTGGAGCAACCTGGGCTGGTGGGAGGTGTTCCTGCCCACGGCAGGGGGTGGGGCTGGATGAGCTTTAAGGTCCTTCCAACCCAAACCATCCGGTCATTTCCAACTGCAAAGGGTTCAAACAAACCTCCAGACAACATCTAAACATCCTGTTGGGTACTGCCAAGCAACAGCAACTTTGCTTCCTTTGGGTTAGTGCAATTTATGACTATATAGACTCCATAGGAAGATTTTCTTTGAAATTCTCTTCCTTCTTGACTTTAGGTTGGGTTTTTTCAGTCTTTATGACTTGTTGTCTATTAATTCTGTACTTACTTCTACTTTTTATGCCACTATAGCACCTGAATTTATCATACTGTGTTGCTTCTTGCTCTAATTCTCAATTGTGCTGACTGACTAAGTCAAACTCCTCTCAGCTGTCTCCCAAAAGCCTTGGTTCCTCCAAGCCTTGACTCCAGACAAGTAACAACTCATATCATCTAAGGATTTGAGCCCTTCAGGCGGAAAAGAAAAAACAGAAATTCTCTGAATAAGACTCAGAGCTACCCTGGATGATTCCCAACAGCAAATCCATGGGTAGAGCACCAGACAGGTGTCTGCTGGTAAGCAGGACATTCTTCCAACAAGTCCATTCATTTCAGTTCTGTTCCCACCCCCTGATGATAAAAGGACATCCATCCTGATCGCCCTGTAAGAGGCACTAGCAGGATTTACTTCCACAAGCATTGGGGGGTTTGGCTTGTTTCCAGCTGCTCTTCCTCAGAATTCCCTGCAAACTCCAGGAAAAGGCCATGAAAAGTGCTGCTCTAACAGATTCTGCCCCAAATCACCACCAACTGCTCAAGTGTTAGCTGAGTAGATGCTTCACACTATCGCTCTAACAGAAGCTGAAGCTTTACCAGTGGTCAAGTTGGGGTCTTGGAGACTTTTCCATCTAAAGGACATGGGTTCCTAACAGAAAAGCAACAATAACTTAGAGTTCACAGAGAACTGAGGTCAAGTGAGTGCTCAAAGAGCTTAGGTGCAAAAAGTTACTCTCTGCACCACCACACACTGCAGGAAAACCCCAGGATTTATTCACATTCTTTCAGAATTACTAAATCTAAGCCTTAAAGCCAATTCCAAGATACTTACAGAGGGTAGAGACAGAACTATTAGAGATGAGCAAAAGAAGAAAAATTGTGTTTTGGCTCAGCATTTTGGGAAATGAGGATAATAAATGGGTTTTGACTTATTTTTAAGGAAGTTAAAGGAAGAATATTAATCAACAGTTTATAGAACTTAAAATCAGCTTCAGAAATGATCATCTGAGCAACACTGCCAAGTTCTAGATGAAAACTGATACTCGAGGGTGGAATTTAATGATGATTTTTTCGGTTTGTTTCTCTTCTAAACTGCTTATGGACATATGGTGATCCTGCTCAGCAATGTCACAATACTTGGAAGAAAGAGAAGAGACTGACAACTTCAAGAAAAAGTTTCACAGACAACATAATTAACAGCAACATCAAATAAATATCAGATGTTCAAAGCAAATTATGTGTAATTAGTATGTTTTAATTTTAGTAATAGTTCTGTGAAAGCAATGTCAATATATTGATCACTATCACAGAATCAATCAGGTTGGGAAAGGTCTTTGAGATCACTGAGTCCAATCTGTGACCTAACACTAGTTGTCAACTAGACCATGGCACTAAGTGCCACGTCCAGTCTGTCCCTAAACGCTTCCAAGGGTGGTGACTCCATCACCTCCCTGGGCAGCACATTCCAGTGTCTTATCACCTTTTGCGGGAAGAAATTCTTCCTAATGTCTAACCTAAACCTCTCCTGGTGCAGCTGGAGGCTATGTCCTCTCATCCTGTCTCTTGTTCCCTGGGAGCAGCGCCTGACTCCCACCTGGCTGCAATCTCCTTTCACATAGCTGTAGAGAGTGATAAGGTCACCCCTGAGCCTTCTCTTCTCCAGGTTAAACACTCCCAGTTCCCTCAGCCTCTCCCCATTTCTCCAGAAATGCTTCCAACAAGCGCTAGTAAAGGCTGAGGGGAACAACACCACTAGTATCCCAAACCAACAGCTCAATCCCATCTGCTGGTTCTGGCATGCTACACCCCAACCCCACTGTGCTGCTGCTGAGCCATGATCCCATCTCTGCCAGAAAATCCCTATACCCAAATTCTTTGCTAAGCACCCTGTGAGGCTCCAAGCCTGCCAGGCTGCAGTGACTCTGATGTGCTGAGTCTGAAACACCTCTCTGTGCTCCAACAGAGACCACAGGGAAACACCACAATCAACTCTACAAGTTGTACCACAGTAGTGACATTCCCCCTGGACAGAGCAGAACACATTAATGTGGCAGTCTCATCAGGCTTCCCACACACCCCCCATCCCAAACCTTCCTCATGCACATCCCTGACTCCCAACAGCTCGGTGAGGATGGAGCTCTCCCCTCTCCTGAGTCACACCAAATGATGTTGATGTTCTTCCCTGGCATGACTCACTCCCAGCTCAATGACCCACCCACACTCCCCAGTCTGCTGCTGGTGCAGCCAGGAGAACAAGGGATTGCTCCATGGCAACCAAGCACAAAAATTACAGAGAGGGCAGTCTGGAAATGTGAAATATTTGCTTTGGTGGCTGCCACCAGCTCTGCTTTCCACAGCCCTCAGATGCAGTCAGCCAGTGACAAATGCACAGGGAAAACGTACACAAGGCAAGTCTGAAAAGGAACAGAATTTGCCAACTGGTGCTCTGTGCTCAATGGGGAGCTGTGTGAACAGAAGAGTAGCCTCCATGCAGCACATCCTCATGCTCACAGCTCTTCTGCACAGCAGAGGGAAACATCAGAGCTCTCTTCAGGTGTAAGATATGGATATTGCACCTTGGAAATCACATGGAACAGCTTACTCGGGAGCAGAGCTGTGATATTACCTACTCTTGAAAGCAAACTCATCCTCTTCCTTAGTGCTGTTATTCATGCCCAAGGAGAGCTAAAACACCACAGAGTCTGTTTTCAGTACACTTGAGTATAAATACCACAACTGTCTGGCAAACAATATCCCTGTTTCCAGTTTAACTTGAGATTCTTTTCCCAGAGACATGCACTGCTCTAAAGCAAAGCCCATGGGCAGAGAAAAGCCTGGAGAGCTCACAAGCTCAGGAAATGCTTTTGCTGCATCCAGACAATTGAATCCAAGACTTCACGGCAAACAACCACAATCCAGGATAGAGAAGGCAGGAAAATCAGTGCCCAGGACCCAACTCCTGCTGTGAGGAGCAGATGCTCCAGCACTTCTATGAACTCACCATTCTGGGTAAGTTTTGTTGAACAAACCAGAGTAGAGATCTGGAAAGAGTCTTTGCTGATGGTGCAGCTTCCAAGGTTCTGCATGCTCTTCCCTGTGGCTGAGTGTCCCTTCTCCTCGAGCTCTATTTTAGTCGATGGCAGACTCAGATAGGTCGAGGCATCCTCCAGCTTCTTTGCTTCTGCCTACAGAGATGTTTTAAAAACAATATGAGGAAATATCTAGTAAAAACCTTGGTAATAATAAAATTCTAATATTGACACTGATTTCCTTAGGTCTGGAGCTACCTAAAGAGTCTTTAACAATAGTCATTTAGCACCAATCTGTCCACAGATTACAGACAAAATGTGACGTTTAAAAGAGCTACAGAAGTAACTTCTACCAACACACCCAGAAGTCAAAAAGCACCTTAGAAATTAAGACATCCATAGCAAAACACATTGAAGGTTTAACACTCAATCTGCCACATCCAAAAACTGCACAGGATTTTCTGTTTAGTTGCCTGATCTAACAAAACAGTCTAGAACAGATTTTTCTGTGTAATTCCAGGACAGAAGTCACACAGTGGAGTCAGCTGCTCTGGAAAGCCAAAATTCTACCTTGTATACTATAAGGTCATGTTCTCCATCTCTCAAAGTTGTTCCGTCGTATCTCATGAGCTTCACAAATGCCAAGGCAAAGATTTTCTCAGATTTATCTTTGGCTGTTAAGGGGGAAAAAAAAAACAAAAACAAAAAACAAATCACCACCAGTATTTGATACTTCCATACACCTAAATCTCCAAAACATGGATAACCTGCAAAACAGCAGCAAAACAGAAACTGGGTCCACACCTAGAGATAAACACCTGAGTTTCTGCAAGCTGACCCACTCCACAGCCAATATGAACTAGAAAATCCACCCAGTTTGCTCTTGTTCAAAGTCAACTGTCAAAGGTTAAATGAAAACAAAGCCACAGGGCAAGTGGAGATCACTTAATTGAGAAGCAAAAGCAGAAGCAAAGTGCAATCAACCTGAGACAGCCCAAGGAGCCTGTGAGACAGCCCTGCAGCCCTCAGGAACAGCCTCTTGGCAATACTTAGGCCAGGACTAACCTAAGGATTTAAGTCACCATAAAAACACTTCTGACTCTACTAATTCGTAGGACACAATCCTCATTTTGACCCTAATGACACTGATTTTCAGCACACTGTTTTCCTTAGCAATTATCATTTTCTAAACTCAGAACATCTTTTATTAATCAAGTTTCTAAATGCCAAAGTCTTCAATTTCTGATGCTAAGCCAACTGTAAGCTCTTTCCCATTCCCATTTCATACTTGAGGTTGTGAAGTATCTTCACTCCTCCTTATCCACTACCTCTAAGAGACATAACACCACAACCCTGTGAGCTCCTGATGGAAAGCTTTACTCCGTTATTTACTTACTATTATTTCTTCCATTATTAGTAACCCAATAATAAACTCCATTTATTCCCTTTCACTTGACTTGGGAGAAAAAAATAGGGCAGGAGAGGAAAAACTTGATGTGGATAGGTAAGAGTAAGGAGGGTGTAAAGGGAAAAGGAAGTTGAGATGTAACATTAAATAAGCCAAGAGATTAATCCTGCACTAAAAGTAATTACAAGTGACAGACTGGGAACATTATGGCTATGTTTGAGGGGATTTTGGCACCAAGGATGGACAAGAACCATCATGAAAGGGCTAATTACTCACAGTCCTGTGATGATCTGTGACGGAAGGTGAACCTCAAATGACTGCGGTTCACATCTTCGATGGGGATTGCAACCTTCACACATTGGGGAGAAGATGGAGAAGGAAAGAGTCAGTACAGAACCTTCAGACATCATCAGCCACCACCAAACCTCATCTCCACGTCCTTCAGCAAAGTGTCTGGCATTTGCCCATGGAGTTTCTGCCAGTCCCCACAGCCACTCCATGTCTGTGGTGCAACACGAGCACCTCTGGGCTCAGAAAAAGTGTGAGGAGCTGTAGTGTCTGCACACAGACACTACAGCTAGTCACAGTGTTTTATAAAGCCAACAGCAGCCTCTGTGATATTAAAACTTGGCATTTCAGTGAAAAGGTCATTACCAAAGCAAAATGAGCAACTTTAAAGCACCATCAGCCAGATCCAAACCACTGATGAGTTCAACACTGTGGCAAGTATGTTTTAACCTTAATGTCCTGCTCCTCTAGGTCAGCTGCCTGGAAATAGAGCAAACCATTCCTCAACTGATGCTGCTGGAGTGTCCCCACTGCAGTCACCTCAACCACAGGGATGAAATAAAAACCAATATGCAATACAAGTCAAAGCTTTCCTTAGCTGAGCTATTCCTTCTGTCCTGCTAAACTCTACCACGAGCACTGACTCTCCCTAGGTTTGTTTCTCAAGGCTTTCCACTCAAACCTCTCTTAATTGCATATTAACCCACAGAGGAAGCTGTTTTCCCAGTTTATGTACCTTCACAGTCTCAAACCAGCGAGGCTGCTTCACTTGGTAATAGATCACTGACTTGTACTCTGAGATGGCTTCGTCCCCAGCACCAGGGAAAATAACACTCTGCAAAGCACAAACAGAAGAGAAGGTGTTTATGTCTCCTGCAAACTCCTCTTTTTCATTCAAATCAACAAAAATGAAGCAGGGAAGTAGGTCAAAAGACAGAATGGCTCATGCTCAGAGCTCCCCATGAAATCAGTATCAAAGGACATGCACTGATATGGTAAGAGGTATCCTCTAACAGGAGAAATTTTGGATGAAACTAAAACTTGAAACTTCAGTTGACAAACACAGAAAAGGATGTTGAAAAGGCTTAACCAGATATGCATCAACATCAAGACCACACAGACATCAGATGCTTGGATACCTCTAATCTCTTGCCATCTTCATCATAAACTGACACTGTAACTTCCACATTCTTTGCTGTTGTTTTACTGCCTTTGTCAAAGTCTCCCTGAACCAAGGTGACATAGATGTCATTACGAACATCACCTGAAAGGACAAGCAAAGCACAAAGAAATTCACCATTTCCTCAGTAAACCCTTTGATCTGTGAATCCAGCAACACACAGAGACAATCACCAACCAAACTCAGACCTGGCAAAGCACTTAATCCACCACAGTTCCACTTCTTTTATTTTACACAACTCCTTTCATTCCGAGTTTCAACATAGTCATTAACTTACCGCACAAACAGATATTTTGCAATTGAAAATCACCTAAGAGCCTACAAAGAGCTGTTTAACCTGTTACATTGGGAAGTGGTTGATGTTTTCACTGGCTTGGGGGCTGCAGGGGAGAGTTGTATGTAGCTTTAGGCCTTAATATGCTCTTCAGCCAGCTCCACCCAATTCAACTGGAATGTTGAAGCCGAACTGGGGAACCAAGGGACTTCCAATAATTTCATGAGGCAGATGGTTTATGTGCCAACAGATGAGCAAAACAAGGTGCTGAGGCACTTACACCATGCTGATTGAGAGTAAAACAGCTGACAAACATCTGCCAGCAACCACAGGGAGACCTGGAACCAGAATGGGCTCTGGGAACATCGAATGGATCCTCCAGAGCCCAACAAGCTGGAAAGGGCAGTGCAGGGTTGTGCTCTTGTTTATGGCAGTTTTATTTTGAGAAGCACAACCTTTTTGGGATGGGATTTTTTTTTTTTTAGCAAACACCTGAATTGAACATCCCCAGAATCTATGTATTAAAAAAAGATGATGTGGCTTTCAAATCCACTATCCAAATCCAGCACAAACCCTGAGAGACTTTGCATATCTCTAAATCAAGCCTGTTCCTCTGAAAAACCTTTCTGGTTTGGATTCATCACCAGAGAGAAGTTTTACATATGCCCTTGCTGTGCAGATAATAGGAAGTGAGTACTTTGGGTAAGTTTTCTTCACTGGAAAAAAAAGAGGAGAACTTCCACTGCCATTGGGATTTCATGTCTTTTTGGAAAGGCTGTTGCTTTATTTGTAGCTGCAGCACATCTGACAGGTATTACAAATTATTTTACTTCTGTTTTCAATAAGACAAAACCCTTTGATAATCCATTTTGTTTCACTTATACCACACCTCACATTCATCCTTTTTCTTCCTCCCCAAACCTCCCACATATACAGACAGTTACAGCAGGTTAAAACCTAACAAATCAGCATTAATTCACACAATACTTAGCATTAATCCCCACCGTGGCTTACCAGGCATGATAATCTCAGGAAAGCCCATTTTCCGAGCCACAGCTGTTGACCTATCCACTAAGTGTGGAAACTCTTTTCTAATCTGATGGATATCTCCTGGAAGAAGTTTCAGAGTCACCCACAAACCTGTTGTGTACAAAAGCACAATGATGAAGCTAGTGGAGGTTAATTCCTAGTGACTAAAGATTTCCTTTTACACACAAAAATGGAAGAGCATTAAAATAAATAAGAGAACTGACCTTTATTCACAACAAATACAAAGGATATTAAAACATTCATAAAATTCCACCACTTCTAGCAGCCATATGAGCAGAACACACATAGGTATGTCTGATTATGAACAACTTTCTGGAAAATTCTTAATTCCTGAGCAACCTGGGCTAGTGGAAGGTGTTCCGACCCATGGCAGGGGTTGAAATGAAATGAGCATTAAGGTCCTCTCCAACCCAAACCAGTCTGGGATTCTATGATGATCTTCACCAGGAAACTCACTAATAAAAAGCCTGGGAAACTGGAAATCTGTGCAAGGTAAGGATTCAAGCCTTTGTCTTGTGGACTTTGGAGGGGAGCCCTCTAGAAAGCATCTTAGGAGGAGTCAGGTAGGTGTTCCAACCCAGAAGCCTGTGCCTTCTCTCACATGAGCTTCCTCAAGCCAAGAATTTGATCCACAGTTCAAAAATGTGAATACAACAGGTCTCCCTTCAGCAGAGGAACAGGTTAGCAAAACCATTCAACAGGCAGGAAGAAGGAAACACTTGGTTTCCAGCTGGACCAGCTGAAATGAAGATGGCAATGAAGATAGTGAAGGGCCTTGAGGGGAAGCCATGAGAGGAGTGGCTGAGACACTTGGTCTGTTCAGCTGGAGGAGACTGAGGAGAGACCTCATCAATGCACACAACCTCATCCCAGGGGCAGTGCAGAGCCAGCTCTGAGCTCTGCTCTCTGGGACCAGTGACAGGACCCAAGGCAATGGCCTGAAGTTGTGTCAGGGGAGGGTTAGGTTGGATATCAGGACAAGGTTCTTCCCCCAGAGGTGTTTAGGCACTGAACAGCTCCCCAGGGCAGTGGACACAGCCCCAAGGCTGACAGAGCTCAGGGAGTGTTTGGACAACACACTCAGGCACAGGGTGTCTCTGCAGGACCAAGATCTGGACTAGATGATCCTCAAGGCTCCCTTCCAACTGAGAATATTCCGCGATTCTGTGAAATCTGGACTGTGAAAACTCAAGGAAGTCTCCTGTGCCCTCAGCACGAAGCCCGGGAAGAAATCCTCCTCCTCCTCAGAGGACCAGATTGCTCTCATCTGTCCCACTCATGGCCATACAGTTATTTAGCCACTAGCAGAAGTGCCTCAAGCCTCTATCTACCCTTTGAACTCACCCTAGTTCTTTCTAGGTTCTTTCCAATGAAATGCTGATCTTCCACAGGAAAAAAGAGAAGTGGCAACACTGATTTGCATGGACAAAGCTAAGTATCACAACCAGCCAACACCACCAGGAGATACATACCCCATACTTAATCTCCAGCACCCCCATAAGTTATTTTTACTGCTCTGAGCACAGATATCTCCAGCACCAGCTTCATATAGCTGATATTTTTCTGTTCAGTAGGAGAAAAAGCCACTAAAAAGCTGTTGCTTGCCAACCAACATCAGGCACACTTGTTCCAGGAAAAAGAAAGATGCCAAAGTGGAAAAAACCCACCCTATAAAAATAAAGAAACTCAACCCGAAAAAAGTCTTCTACACAGTTTAGTGACTGGCAATCAAGTCTAAGCACAAAACAATCCCAGCAGCAATTTGCAGAGGAAAATCCTGACAGTAAAATCTAGAAAAAATACCCCCAAAAATACATATCTATGAACCAAATTGTGGTTTGTCCTGTTACACACACAATTAACTGTACACCCATCCTGGATGGAGTTGGAAACTTGGTGCCTTTACCACAAGGTTGCTATAAAAAAGTCTCTGTGCTGATTTGTTGCCAGGGATGGTTCTGACAGCTGCTACTGCACTGAGCAGCAACTCTACCTGCACTGCCAATGCTCAAAGCCAGGTTGGATGAAGCCTTGAGCAACCTGCTCTGGTGGAAGGTGTCCCTGCCCAGGGCAGGGGTTGGGGCTGGATCATCTCTAAGGTCCATTGCAACCCTTAAAAATCCTATGATTTTAGAATTTTTTTTGGTGTTTCTTCTTCTGCACAACAGCAGTTATGGCTTTCAAATATCCTGTGCCAGACACCTGGGAAGGAGGGTTTGTCTCTCTTTAATAATGACAAAGTTAACATAAACATTAAACCAGAAATAGTTTGGCTTGTTGTGATGTCAATAAAAACTACATTACCTTCTACAGACTTCATTTAAACACTGTTGATATTAGTCTCTGCAGTGCCCGTGATCTTTATTCCTTTTACCCTGTAGTGTCCTTTTATTCCATTTGGTGAGACACTGTCCCAGGTTGCCCACGGAAGCGGTGGCTGCCCCACCCCTGGCAGTGTTCACAGCCAGGTTGGATGAGCCTTGAGCAACCTGCTCTGGTGGGAGGTGTCCCTGCCCAGGGCAGGGGTTGGGGCTGGATGATCTCTAAGCTCCATCCCAACCTCTTAATACACTATGATCACACATTTCAAGTCAAGCAGTTTCAGGCCCAGGGGTGGATAGAAAGAGCAGTACCTACCCTGACCCTTGTGGTTGACTTCTTTAGCAGCAATCACTTTGTTTATAACAGTCTGAAGGAAATCATTCTCCCCTGCCACCCTGGGTGAAAAACGGGATGATATGTTCAGCTGCTTGTGTCGAATGGCGTCATCCAACGCTAGCCTGGAGGATGCACATGACGACCAACACCAGGAAACAAAGGGTCACAGAAAACCAGAAGTCACAGTGACAAGGGAACACACAAGATCGTTTCATAGTCGTGACAAAGAGCGTTGATTAGTCCACGCAAGACAAAGGACAGGAAAGGTGACAAGAAAGAGGAAGATCATTAAATCAGAAGAATCTACCACAGAGAGTACAGCACACCTGAGTGGTTACTGCTCCCCTCAGGGACATGCACAGGCACAGCTGTTCTGTGAGGAGAAGGTGGTCTTCCCCACTGAGAAACCCCAGTTGAAACCTATACAGGCAGTTTGCTCTTTAAT
>NW_008681572.1:0-1406 GCF_000695815.1 Acanthisitta chloris | reverse complement strand
GAGCCCAGTACAGCCCCGCGCTGAGCCTACTGGTTCCAGTACAGTCTCGCATTGAGCCCAGTACAGTCCCACGCTGAGCCTAGTACAGTCCTGTACTGAGTCCAGTGGTACCAGTACAGCCCTGCGCTGAGCCCAGTACAGCCCTACCCTGAGCCTACTGGTACCAGCGTGTCCCAGTCCAGGCCCGCGCTGATCCCAGTACAGCCCCGCGCTGAGCCCTCTGGTACCAGTACAGTCTCGCGTTGAGCCCAGTACAGCCCCACGCTGAGCCTACTGGTACCAGTACAGCCCCGCGCCGAGCCCAGTTACAGCCCTGCGCTGAGTCCAGTGGTACCAGTACAGTCCTGCGCTGAGCCTACTGGTACCAGTACAGTCTCGCATTGAGCCCAGTACAGCCCCGTGCTGAGCCTAGTACAGTCCTGTGCTGAGTCCAGTGGTACCAGTACAGCCCAGCGCTGAGCCTACTGGTAACTCGCGTTGAGCCCAGTACAGCCCCACGCTGAGCCTACTGGTACCAGTACAGCCCCGCGCCGAGCCCAGTTACAGCCCTGCGCTGAGTCCAGTGGTACCAGTACAGTCCTGCGCTGAGCCCAGTGGTACCAGTACAGCCCCGCGCCGAGCCCAGTTACAGCGCTGCGCTGAGCCTACTGGTACCAGTACAGCCCTGCACTGAGACCTGTGAGCCCAGTACAGCCCAGTGCAGTCCCCGAGCTGAGCCCACAGTCTCTGCGATGCTCCCAGTGAGCCCAGTACAGCCCCTGCACTGCTCCTAGTCACACCAGTAATGCCCGTTATCTGTCCCAGGGATCCCAGTACTTACTCCCACACTGCTTCATTCACACCAGTGTGGACTCCAGTATTGCTCCCACACTGCTCTGAGTCACACCAGTATTGCTCCCAGCAATCCCAGTGCTGCCCCCAAACTGCTCCCAGTGACCCCAGTACTGCCTATGACTGTCCCAGTCATCCCAGTACTCACCAGCAGGGGCTCCTCATAATGCCAGTGGTGTGGGGCTACTGGGGTGACTGGGATCAATATGAGCAGTCCTGGGGTCACTGGGACCCTCTTGAGGGGAGTAGTATGTTCACTGGGACTCTGGGCTGACTGCTGGTGTCATATGAATTCTCGTGTGGGTGAATACTGGGGTCACTGGGAGCAGCCTGGAGGCCCTGGAGTGACTGGGATCTCCCCCTGTGCAGGTAATGGAGTGACTGGGACGAGTATGGGCAGTACTGGGGTGACTGGGAGCAGTGTGTGGCGAGTACTGGGGTCACTGGGACTCTGGGGTGACTGCCGGTGTCATGGGCACACCCTGCTTGAGTGGGCACTGGGGTTACTGGGAGCAGTGGGAGCACACTGGGGTCACTGGGGTCGGTGGGACGCTCCGCGCCGTTGCCCCTTTAAG
>NW_008681571.1:0-212 GCF_000695815.1 Acanthisitta chloris | reverse complement strand
GCACTCCTGAGGCACAGCTGGGAGTGAGACACACCTGGGTGACCCACCTGGGGCACATCTGGGGGTGAGACACACCTGGGTGATGCACCTGGAGCACCTGGGGCACATCTGGGTGTGTTGATGCACATCTGGGTGATGCACATGAAGCACCTGGGGCACATCTGGGGGTGATACAGACCTGTGTCCCGCACCTGTGTCCCCCCTGTCCCCCC
>NW_008681570.1:270-640 GCF_000695815.1 Acanthisitta chloris | reverse complement strand
TGCTGCTGGTTGGGGTTCAGGGCCCCCGAAACCCTTGCGAGGAGATCGTGGTGAAGCATTTGGGCAACCAACTGTACAACGTGGGCTACCTCCTGCGGGAGCGCGGGGAGTACCTGCTGGTGGTCAAGTGGGGGGACCAGCACGTCCCCAACAGCCCCTTCCGGGTCACTGTGCCCTGAAGGATCCCCCAAAAACCCCCTGGGGGACCCCCAAACCCACTCCCCTGAGGGATCCCCAAAAAAACCTTCACAGACTTCTCTCCTGCACTACAGCTCTGCCCTAGCATAGGGGAGAGACCCCTGAGCTTAGGGACACCCCCAAAGATTGAGGAGAGACCCCTGAGCTTGGGGACACCCCCAACGATTGAGGA
>NW_008681570.1:0-229 GCF_000695815.1 Acanthisitta chloris | reverse complement strand
AGAGACCCTCAAGATGGAGGAGAGACCCCCAAGATTGGGGACACCACTGAGATTGAGGAGAGACCCCCAAGATTGGTGACACTCCAAAGATTGAGGAGAGACCCCCTAAAGATTGGGGGGGACCCCAAAGATTGAGGAGGGACCCCAAAGATTGAGGAGATACCTCCAAGATTGAGGAGAGACCCCAAAGATTGGGGAAGGACCCCTCAAGATTGGGGATACCACTGAG
>NW_008681569.1:500-1509 GCF_000695815.1 Acanthisitta chloris | reverse complement strand
ATGAGGATGAGCCCAAGGTGGATTAGCCAATAGAAGCGCTGCGAGGGCGGGACCGAGGCATGTGATTGGTGGAACCGGGGGCGTGGCCAGGGAGAGGGCGTGGCCAAGGGGGCGTGGCCAAAAGGGCAGAGGTCAGAATTTTTGGGGTACATAGAACCCTAAAATCCTGGAATTTTAGGGGTTGTAAATGATCTGTAGGGGTTGTTTAGGGGTTGTAGATGATCTGTAAGGTATTGACCTTACAGATCATCCAGTCCCAACTAGTCCCTACTCATTGCCATGGGTAGGGACACCTCCCCCCTAGACCAGGTTGCTCGAGGCTTCTTCTAGCCTGGCTTTGAACACTGCCAGGGTTGGGGCAAACACGTAAAAATGTGTAAAATTCATCATAAAAATGTGTAAAGATACAGAGTAGATGGAGAGTTTGGCCTGAGCCCAGAAAACCACCTGCCTGCTGGCTTGAACCACTTCTGTGGTGGGAGCTGTACATGTGGGGCACAGCACAGGTGTGGGGTGTAGTGCAGGTGTCGTGCAGGTATGGGGTACAGCACAGGTGTGGGCTGTATTGCAGGTGTGGGCACAGGACTGGTATGGGGTGTACTGCAGGTGTGGGCACAGGACTGGTATGGGGTGTAGTGCAGGTGTGGGCACAGGACTGGTATGGGGTGTAGTGCAGGTGTGGGGCACTGCAGAGGTATGGGGTGTAGTGCAGATGTGGGCTGTAGTGCAGGTGTGGGGGTATCATGCAGCTATGGGGTGCAGCACACAGGTGTAGGGTGTTGTGCAGCTGTGAGGTGTCACGTAGGTGTGGGTGCAGCACAGGTATGGGGTGCAGAGCCGGTGTAGGGTGCCATTCAGTTATGGGGTGCAGTGCCATATGGGGTGCAGCTGTGGGGTACAGCACAGGTGTGGGGTGCAGTTCAGGTGTGGGACCCTATGCAGGTGTAGAGTGTAGTGCCGCTATGGGGGTCCATGGAGATGTGGGGTGCAGCACACAGGTGTGGGGGTG
>NW_008681569.1:0-216 GCF_000695815.1 Acanthisitta chloris | reverse complement strand
ACAGGTGTGGGTGCAGCACAGGTATGGGGTGCAGAGCAGTTGTGGGGTGCCATGCAGGTCTGGAGTGCCATTCAGTTATGGGGTGCAGTGCCATATGGGGTGCAGATGTGGGGTGCTGTACAGGTGTGGGGTGCAGGTATCACACACCTTTGTGTGTGGATGAGCCCCCAGGTGTCAGGGGTGCCCAGGACCCCCAAGGGGACCCTGGTGACACGG
>NW_008681568.1:2141-2434 GCF_000695815.1 Acanthisitta chloris | reverse complement strand
AATTGCCCCCCCAGGGCCACCAACCCCTCCCAGTCCCTTCATGGGCCACTAACTGCCCCCCCAGGGCCACCAACTGCCCCCAGTCCTTCCCAGTTCCCCCAGGAGGAGCTCTCCCCCCCATCCAGGTGGTCCCGGTGGACAGAATTCCCTGTGGATCCCCTGGGGATGTGATCCCATGATCCCATCCCAGAGCTCCTCTGGCTCTGCCCTCATCCCATTCTGCTCCTGATCCCGAGGGGAAGTCTGGGATGGGATTCAATCCGGGATTGAGTTGATCCAGGGTGGGGTTCAAT
>NW_008681568.1:0-1793 GCF_000695815.1 Acanthisitta chloris | reverse complement strand
GGGATTGATTGGCATTTGGGATGGGATTCAATCAGGGATTGATTGGCATTTGGGATGGGATTAGAGCCAGGAATGGCCTTTGGGGTGTGGAGGAGAGGCTGGAGTGGGTGTGGCGTCACATCCTGATCCGTGTGGGGAGTGCTCCAAGGGAATTCCCAGATTTTGGCGCCATTCCCATCCCTTGTTCCCATTCCCATCCCTTGTTCCCATTCCCATCTTTTATTGCTGTTCCCATCCCTTGTTCCCATTCCCATCTTTTATTGCCATTCCCATCCCTTGTGTCATTCCCATTCCCATCCCTGGATTGGCATTCCCAATCCTTGTGTCATTCCCATTTTGGCAATCCCATTTTGGCATTCCATCCCTTGTGCTATTCCCGTGTTCCCATTCCCTTGTTCCCATTCCCATCTCCTGCGCCTTTCCCATCATTTTGTGGAATTGGCTCCGGGTTATTCCAGTCAGGAAAATCCTGTTGGAATTTGGGCTGTGACCCCGAGAGCTGCTCCGGGGGATCCCGTGGGTTCGGCCCGGAGGGTTCCAGCCTGGTTGTCCCGGTGGGGAATTGCGTTGGAATTGGGGCTGTGACCCCGGGAGCTGCTCCGGGGGATCCCGTGGGTTCGGCCCGGAGGGTTCCAGCCTGGTTGTCCCGGTGGGGAATTGCGTTGGAATTGGGGCTGTGACCCCGGGAGCTGCTCCGGGGGATCCCGTGGGTTCGGCCCGGAGGGTTCCAGCCTGGTTGTCCCGGTGGGGAATTGCGTTGGAATTGGGGCTGTGACCCCGGGAGCTGCTCCGGGGGATCCCGTGGGTTCGGCCCGGAGGGTTCCAGCCTGGTTGTCCCGGTGGGGAATTGCGTTGGAATTGGGGCTGTGACCCCGGGAGCTGCTCCGGGGGATCCCGTGGGTTCGGCCCGGAGGGTTCCAGCCTGGTTATTCCGGTGGGGAATTGCGTTGGAATTTGGGAGGGTTCCTCCGTCCCTCGGGGCCAGGGCAGGGGTTTCTCCTCCGGGACAGATCCCCGAGGGAATTGGGAGGATCATTCCCAAATGCCATTGGGATAGGAACGATAGAGAATGACGTAAATCCATAGCAACAATGATAAAAGAATGATAATGGTAATCACGATAATTATTATTGGGATTATTAATATTATTATGGTGATGATGATGATAATAGCAATTAATGAATAGGAGTTGCTAATAATGCTAAGCAGGAGCAAAGAGCTGGAACACAACTCCCACCTGGGCAAATATCAGCTAATAAGGGTGATAACAACGGGAGAGTAACGATGGGAACGATGGTCATAATGATCATAAGCACCAGGAGAATAATAATAACAGTAACAACAATAAAGAAGACAATTAATAAATAGGAGAGAATAGTAATTAATGGTAAGCAGGAACAGACAGCAGGGACACAATTCCCCCTGGGGGAAATATTAGCTAATGATAATAAAACCATGATGAGAATGATAAGAATGATAATGTGCTCATCATCATCATCACCATCACCATAAGAATACTAATATTAATGATAATAGGGTAGTAAAGGGTGATAATAGTAATATAATAAGGATGATGACAATAATGAGGGTGATAATAACGGTAAGGGCAATCAATAGGAATGAATAATAATAAACAGGAATAAACAGCAGGGACACAATTCCCACTTGGGTAAATATTAGCTGCTAATAATGATAACAGTGATGATAATGTGATAATGCTGTTAATAGTAATAGTAGTAGTAATAATAATAATAATTATGATACAGTCCCCCCCAGAGCTCCAGGCTGGGACA
>NW_008681567.1:0-2317 GCF_000695815.1 Acanthisitta chloris | reverse complement strand
CAGGGCCTCGGCGGCTGCAGGGAAAGGAGAACCACCATGGTTTCTTGCAGGCTCTGGCGCTGCCTCTGCGATCCTCACCCTCAGCCTTAACGTCCGTATAATGTACTCGCTCAGTTCTATAAAGCCCCCAGCAAACTGTGGATTAAAAACCATTAGGTACATCAGCATGAGGTAGCTATAGCATACCCGTGCTCCTTCACCAGCATAAGTGTTTCTTTCTTTTTGCAGCACACAAATCTGAGCTCGCTGCCAGGACCAGAATTTGTCACAGTATAAGACGTGCTCGAGAAATAAAGATGCTCAAGTGTGGTTTGTTGCTTTGGGATTTTTTTCCCCCCATAAGATATCAATGATTCGCAGCTTTGTCATGTAAGGCGTGAAACATTCTTAGCTGGCTCATCTTCCAACCTGCTTTACCTTTATTGTGGATTGTAAAAATCAAGATTGATGGGGTAAAATTCCGGTGCCAAAAGAGGGAACACCTTAGAAAAGAAGCCCAGAACCATGATGTAACATCTGAAAATGTCTCTTAGTCAGCACTTACTGCTAGCAACATAATAGCACCGTCCTATCATCTTGTCCTTCAAAGTAAAGGAATTGCTGCCAGAAAATTCAGGATGGGACACACACACTTGCCTGGCAGAAGTTGTTGAATCTGTGGTTTGCATCCTTGATGAAGGAAGCCCCATTTTCTGAGAGGTGCCTTCTTCTGCTAACCATTTTCTATCATTGCTTCTCTTGGTATAGAGCGAATAGTAAATTTTGACAGCTGTCACTCATCCTTCAGCATTTTCAGGACTTAGGAGGGAATTACAAAAATGGCAAAAGTGGAAAGTTTTGACAGTTGAGACACAGGTGACAGATCAGAATTTGCTGCTTCTTGTTACAGCCAAAAAAAGTGTGATAATGTACACACACAGTAACACTATTTTTCTGGTTATGAGGTTGTACATCTAGAAATAACCACAGCAAGTTCATTACCATGCAAAAATGAAGTCAATATTATAAATATCTGATAAATTTAACAGCACAGCACACTTAAGGCCTGGTTCCCATTTCAGATGGGATTATGGGTATGGCTCTCTCTCAAAAATGTCAGAAGTTTAGGTAGGATAGAGTAATGGCAAGACATAAAATTATTCAAAAAATAAAATTAGGCAGCTCTTTTCTGGGAATAAATGTATTCCAGCTTGGAGAATAAGATTTTTTTCCACCTTCTAAATATAAGGTTACTAATCTGTGAGGACCCTTCTGCCTGGGAGTGAAACTCCACTCCTACCATTTCAAAGAATTGGAACCTTTTCTTCTGAAATCCTTACACTGACATATTGCTGACACTTTTCTTTCACACCTGCTACAGCCATACCTGTGCCGTTTCAGGGTTGTACAGCTGCTCTTTGGCCTTTCACAGGAGTGCAGGCACAGCTTGCATGCTCTCATTAGAGTCCAAGGACTTGGAAACATTTTATTGTAGCAACAGAGAAATAGTCTCTAGTAGCTCAAGTTTTAAAGGCTCAACCTGCTTTGTAACAAACAGGAGTGACCAAAACAGCTTTAAAAGCTGTTGTAGCTTCAGTTAAGGAACATCATTGTCCTCTACTAAAGGAGGAAAAAAACCCAACCAAACAACTAAATGCCACTTGATTCTTCCAAAGCAAAAAACAGTATAAACAAATGGCAGCTAGTACTAAATACCACCTAACAAGCAAAATATATATTTTCTACTCCTAATTATTCCTGTTGGCCTCTTCGGCTGATCTCCAATACTTTGCTATCTTCAGTTTTCTTTCTGAGTCTTCCTTTAATCCTTCCTTTAATAAATAGCAAAAGGAAGGCCTAGGAAAACCCTCATTCCTTGTTGGACATGGGCAGGAACAGAGTGACCCAAGATGAGGAAAAGGCTGAGGTACTTAACACCTTCTTTGCCTCAGTTTTTAATAGTAGGACAGGTTGTCCTCAGGACAACTGGACTCTAGAGCTGATAGACAGAGATAGGAAGTCAAATAGCCCCCTTGAAATCCAAGAGGAAATGGTTAGTGATCTGCTTAGCCACTTGGATCCTCACAAGTCTATGGGGACAGATGGGATCCATCCCAGAGTGAGCGGGCGGAAGGGTTGGCCAAGCCTCTCTCCATCATTTACCGACAGTCCTGGCTCACTGAGGAGGTCCCAGAGGATTGGTAGTTGGCAAATGTCACACCAATCCACAAAAAGGGTTGCAAGGAGGACCTGAGAAACTCCAGGCCTGTCAGCCTGACCTCAGTGTCTGGCAAAGTCACGGAGCAGATAGTCCTAAGTGCGATCACACAGCACCTAC
>NW_008681566.1:16554-17693 GCF_000695815.1 Acanthisitta chloris | reverse complement strand
TCCAACCCTTAAAATTCCATGATTCCAAGTCACTGGAGGACGTCAACATGCAGGGAAAACTCCCACACATTAATTTTCAGGAAATCAACTGAAACATGCTCATACACGTGGTTGGTGACCAATATGAACATGGATATGCCAGTCATCAACGACAGCAGCTCTGGCAGGGGCAGGAGGGTGATTACTGCTCACCATCACATGCCCAGTGTACAACTGCCAGTGCTGACAGGCACCATGCAGACTCAAGCTAACCTCCCATGAGCTCCCACCAATCTCAGGGACTTGGCCCAGTACAGGGTCTGCCATGTAATCTTTTCTCCAAGAGAAAACTGGCTGCAATACACCAAGAGAAGAAAAAAAACTCTAACGAATGTACTTCTCTTTACAGTTTTGACTGGCTTTTCCTCCTTATCAGTGGTATTACCTTCAGGCAAGCAATCATTAAGTAAACAGATTTCAAGAAAAGTCATTTCAAGTACAGATTTCTTCTACTAAATTCCCTGGAGTGGCCATTCTGTAGCCCTTGGGCAAAATCCAGCATGAATTTATCTCAAGAATAAGCCAAGGCTCATTAATCAAGCAAAGGCCTGGCTGAAACCCTCCCAGGCTGCTGCACACAACGCCAAGTCACCTTGTTGTAACTGATCTAGGTACTCTACAGTGCCAAAAGCCAGAAAGCTGCCAGAGACCATTAGATTGCACATGGAAAGCCAGTAAAGAGAACAAGGAAAGTAATTAAAAAAAATGTATTTCTCAAGCTCATTGGAGACAGATCAAAATTCAAACACGGAATGACTAATCGAAACAAACGTGACAGGTAGCAGAAATATATATTACTGAGCTGCTGAAAGAAAAAGCTGCAAATAGACTCTCACAAGTTTCTAGGAGAGGAGGAAGAGGTCCCCAGGGCAATCCCCATGGGAATTCTTTGACTCTGGGAAGTGGGAGGGTTCATCTAACTCATGGCTGAAAAACTTGCCCTTCTACCTAGAAAAGCTGGAAGATCCCCAGGAACCTGAGCAAGTCCTGTAAAGTTTGCATAAACACCCCTGCAGATGGCTGAGCACTACCTTTATGCTCTTGTTGGTGCTCATTCCTTGCCAATCTCAAGGCTCTATCCCATCTCTGCTTTGTTCCAA
>NW_008681566.1:816-16533 GCF_000695815.1 Acanthisitta chloris | reverse complement strand
GGAGATAGCTGTGGGACAGGACAGCTCAGGGGGGTGTTGCTTGCTCTAGCTGGGAGCTGTGCTGCCTCCCAGCACATGCAGAGGACCATGTGAATCCTGCCTGCTCCAGCTCCACCCAGCCCCAACCCCATCCCAAGCACCTGGTCTTGGGATTTTATTTAGAGAAGATTAGGAAGTTCCATCAGCAGAAGACTGACAGGCAATCAGCTTCAGCAGAGTGGAAAATACAGGTCAGCAACCTGTTGCAGGTGTTTGCACAGTGACTGCACCATCTCTGAGCATTCCTCAGCCTCAGCTGCTTGTCACAATTGCCACGAGAGGCAGTCACAGAGGGGCAACCTGGAGGCATCTCCTGCTGCTACCCCAGGGCTGAAGGAAGGCTCCCACCTGTATTTCTTGGAGCCACCAACAAGGAGCAGCTCCTCTGTCTGGACACTTCTATCATTGGCCTGAGGAGACCAGCATTAGCACAAAACCAGGGTGAAACCTGCTGTTTGAAACCAGCCTGAAGACAAATGCTTATTTCCCATACATATACACCCCAGCAAACTCAACAGTTATTTCCACCAGCTGGTATGGGTAGCTTCCAGTATGCTCTACAGGTAATAATAAAAAAACCCTCCATTTTTACTGAGCTTTGAAGTCCACTGCTTCTATTTCAGATCTGGAGAAAGCACTGTGCTCCTAAAAGCTTGTCTGCTTTCCCCATCTATAAGAGATGATCAAATTCAATATGATATACTTGCCAGAAAATTCTGCTTTACCAGGTTAGAGTGAAATTTTTCCCAAGCCAAGCTACAAAACAAAAGCTCCCAGGTTTGGTTATATCAGTAGTTTTACTTACTTTGACTATAAGTCATATATTATTTTCTATGCTAAAAATGCTTAAGTGCTTCAAAAAGCCATTTTCATCTTCAATTATTTTACTTTACTCCTTTCTACAGCAGCTTTGTAACTTCTATTGAACGTTGTAAAAACAGAACCAATAACAAAATAAGACCATAATGCTTTGATAGAGCTTACCATCTTTGAACTGCCACTTGCAAATTCACTGTCCAGCATCAGCCTCTTTCTGTCACCAAAACAACCTCTGTGAAGGGAACCCAGGCCCAAGGTACCTGAGCAAGGGGCAGGGAAGGTCCAGGAGCAGCAGTTGGGTTCAACCAAGAACTCAAACCACAGGGCAGCACACAGTGGTGAGACAGGGAAGTCAAAATTAGACACTGTACCAGGAGAGCCAGACTGAGCCATCAGCTGAGGAACTCATAGCCAGGGCAAGGCTGTGGTAGAGCTGGAGACCAACACTGCTGCAGCCTCACTCCTTTGGAAAGGATTGAGGTCCTGGGTCTGACCTTAAATAGGGCTCTGGACCCACAGGCAGGGGGTGTGGGTGGGGGCACCCAGATGAGGCTGGTCAGGGCAATCAGGGCCTATCAATGCCCTCTGAGCCCTAACAGCTGCCATTGGTAGGCTTAGTTTTGTTATATTAAACTTCATATGTTCAGCTGTAGGAAGTCCATTAAGTTAAAACCCAAAACGCAAATAAACAACTCCCATTTCAATCTTACCAATATTCTGACATACTATGCCTCCTTGCTACTTCTGAGATTCAAATTTCCAAGGGAAATAAAGCTTCCCTCTTTGTATGAAAACAGAAATAAAAAGGGAAGTAAAGTTTAAGAAGCAGTTTTCTGCTGGTGATCAGCCCCTCTTCCAAAGGCTTCCCCACCTCTGCCTCTCAACCTCTCTGCAGAGGACATGGGTCAGGTTGGTGAGGGTATATGATGTAGGATCAAGGTTAGCATAAAACACAAAAATATGCAGAGCCTGAATGTTAATCAATATATCCAGGAAAAAATACAGAGCAAGAAAAGACTTCCAAAAAGGGGCTTAATGTAATTTCTGGAGAAATTCCTGTACTATCTTTGACAAATCCTTCTTTACAAGGAGTGCCAGAAAAAGCCCTCAAGTATTGCCTCTGGATTAGCCCAGCTTTGAGAGCTGGGAACCTGGGAGTGCTGCAAACAAACATTTCATCTCCCTTGGGGAGGACATTGCTTCCACTGTCCTGGCATCCCACAGGCCAGTGGAGCACGCAGAGATGTCACCAGATTCCTGACTCATCCTTGTTATAAAGCAGTTCAAATTTCATAAAAAAACCCTGGATCAAACCCCATGTTTCTGTGGAGGAAAACATTATGTGGATGCTTTATAGAAATGGGAAATAATCACAAAATTTTCACAGCTCGAGTACTAACAAAAATTCCCTGCCAGCAACAGAATATACTTTAACTACATGATTTTTATAAACTGTGAATGATGAGATGTAAAGTATGCTGCCACTGAAAAAAAGAACTGTATTCAACAGAATATTTTCTGCCTATAGTATTTTTATGAATAACAACTTTTTGACTGTTTTAGTAATGATTATTTAACGCTCCTGTGGTCAAGGAAAATGAAGATGTTTGCATATATGTTTTAAAATCCGTTTTAGATGACAACCAGTTACTCTCTTGTTATTCCGTAACAAATAACTTTTTACCTTGCAATTTGTTTTCACCAGTGATCTCAAGTTCTGTTGCCTTTGATTTTGATAGCTTCCATTAGAAAGCCCTTTAGCTGCATAGAGGGATTGTCTGGTATCATCTTCTTGGTAGAGTTCACACTTTCATTTCCCTAACAGCACCTTTTGGTCTGCTCCCTTCTCTGGTCACATACTCAGGCTCAGGATTTTGAGCTTTTTCAAAATGCTGTGGTTTAACTGAAGTGTCTCCACTCAATGTGGAAGTCTCTGGGTAAGCAGGAGGTGACTGGATGATCAGACATCCCTTTGGCTGTAAGTGTTACAAAACCTCTTTGATGTTAGTCTGTTTCTTCCAGGACACATTCAGACCAATATACTCCAATTTTCCACCAGATGTTTCTTCTATTCCTTCCAGAAGACTCTGTGAACAGATAGAAAACCTCCCAGGCATATTCCTCTTTTTATCTCTATGAGCTGAAGAGAAAACATCTCCATTTTTCACTCCCTTTGTCCGTACTGCATTATAAATTACACTGCTGGTGACGATGGCAGCTGAACTGGAGAAAGTACACCACGAGCTAAGGAAAAGTTAGTATGGGTGGGCTACGTAGTAAAACCACAGCTGATGCCAGATCAAAGGCTCCAAAAGAGTAAGCCCTGAATTCATACAGAACAGTTGCTATCAGACCATATTTCCATCTATAGCTCTCCGAAGGCCTTGGCTCCAGAGTTTCCAAGGCATTATGTTATTTCCAGAACCAGAATGGTAGCAGGAGTACAAGAGCTGTATATAAACTAATAACACGTTCAAACCAAGCCTTTAATCATCTGTTTGTTAATTATCTGACAGAGTCATAATATTCCATGTATCAAATTCTGGGTAACTGCTTCTCTCCTACTATTTGTAAACACTGTCATGTACTGACAGTCTAGGAAAGTCACAGTTCCTTTACCATAACTACACGCTGGCATTCTTCTTACATTTGCAGGCTAGTCCTAACTAGTTCCTTCAGGATTAACATAAACAGTGTTTCAAGTATGCTGCTATCAGATTCCCAGCATTAATTAAAAAAACATCCTTCAGATATGGATTTAATTTGCATCCATGCATTCATAGCAAGATGTTCCTTCCCAATCGTTCCATGTTGGAAAGCCTCAGTACAGATCTCAGAAAAAAAAAAAAAAAGAGTATTATGAGACCTGCTCCAACTGCTCCTAAAACCTGTTTAAACCTTATGCTATTAAGCAAAGATCTCAATGTCACTTTTTCGTTATGGGTCAACATATGACTGAGCTGTATGTTTACACTGATAATAGCTGTATGATAAATATTTACATGGATTATATAGTTAGCAGTAAGGCGTAAGCAGTGCTGAGCGTATGCGTCACTCCTGGACTGAGCATACACAGGGTAGGAAAATGATGGTTTTGTTTATTTCTTCTTTATTTTCCTTCCAAGAATTCAATTCTCTTTCTAATCAGGCCAGAGATAACCAGGGAACAGAACCTATACTGTTCATTAAATGGAAAGAAAGGGATATTTTCTTACATGAAGTCATAGAATCATAGAATTTTAAGGGTTGGAGTGGAGTTTAGAGATCATCTAATCCCAATCCTCTGCCCTGGGCAGGGACACCTCTTCACTAGATCAGATTGCTCAATGCTTTAGACAAAGTGGCTTTGAGCACTGCCAGGGTTGGGGCAGCCACAGCCTCCCTGGGCAAGCTGTGCCAGTGTCTCACCACCAGAACAGGAAAAAACCTTTTCCAAATATCTGACCTAAATTACCCCCCTACGATTTATCACCTGTTACCCCTTGTCCTATCACTGAAGCTCCTAACTAAGAGTTTCTCTCCAGCTCCCCTGTAGCCCATCCAGATACTGAGAGGCTGCTCTGAGGTCTCGACACAACCTTCTCTTCTCCAGGCTGAACAGCCCCAACTCCCTCAGCCTGTCCTCACAGGGGAGATGCTCCAGTGCTCTTACCAACTTTGTGGCCTCCTCTGGACTTGCTCCAACAGTTCCATGTCCTTCTTACATTAAGGGCACCAGAACTGTGTGCTGTGTTCCAGGTGGGTCGCAGCAGAGCAGAGTAGAGGGGAAGAATCACCTCCTTTGACCTGCTTCCCACACTCCTTGGGATGCAGCCCAGGATTCCATTGGCTTTCTGGGCTGAGCTCACACTGCAGCTCATGGTGAGTTTTTCAACTACCATCACCCCAAGCCTCTCTCCTCATTGCTGGTCTCAATTCCTCCCCCACCCAACCTGTAGGTGTGTCTGGGATTGCCAGGCACAATCCCAGATTTGTGGGGTTCACCCCAGCCCTTCAGCTGAACTACATTGCTATTGTTATTAAACGTCTTTTGTGTTGAGGAAAGCTGAGTAATAGCACATATGGGACATGTGTGTCAACTTTTCAATTTTTCCATAAAATAAAACATTGCAGTTTGTGTACAGCATTTTCATTTGATTCAGTTTTATTGGTAAGAAAAATTAACATTCAGGCAAAAAAGTCAAAGAAATCCATGAGGTGAATGGTGGTGTGAGATGAAAGAAAGGAAGGAGCAGGTGCTTATTTCTTTTTCTTCTAACAGGATATTTATGTAACTATAAAATAAGCCAGAAGCTCTGATGGTTTTTTTAGCAACATTTGTCTAGAACAAGCAAAAAACCTCCAAATTTTAAGAGTTTAATGGGTATAAAATCCCACACTTGGGTAAAAAGTAAAGCAGTGGGGTGTTTTTTTTAAATCTAGGTACATATGTGGCCCATTAATTGTAGCATCAGAACATATAATTAGTTTACTTTGCCTCCCATTGTTCCTGGGACTTCTGTTATCCCTGCTGCATCAGCAAGGACATGAAAAGACAGAATATTAATTCATGGTTGCTCAGGTTGATCCAGGAAGTGAACTGGGATCTTCTGGGTCCCAGAATAGAAGCACAACCTCTGAACTTGCACATTCAGTAATGAGACCTGGGTCTGTACTCAGGCAATAAATCCTGCACCTTTAGGAATGATAGACTGGGATTATGACTGCATGAAAATGGAGCATGCTATTTTAGCAAACAGTGCCAACTGCAGAAAACCTGGTGTATGACAGAAAATCTATCAGTTTAGGCGTTTTTAGCTCCCACATCCTGTGATTTCTATGAATTATTATGATTAGCATTAATTGAGGTAACAGATCTAAAGGTGCCAAAACTAAGGGGCTTAAGATAACGTGTCTAAATGGTGGCACACAACGAATCTGCCCTCCTCTCTTGGCTTCTGTTGGTTCTTGGACGTGAGGACTATGCTGAAGTTGCTTGTTTTGGCAAAGCCTGCTCCTTTAACTTGATCTCCACCCTGTTTCTAGGAACTCAGCCCCTTTCATGCCTGCCAGTCTGCTGAGCTGTGTGCTGTTTTTGGAAGGGCAGAATGCAATTTTCTTATAAATTCTATGACATACTTGTATGAGTTGCCAAAATGTTCTATGAAACCTAAGTGCCACATAAAATGACAGCAAAATAGGACCATTTACATGTAGCTTTGGCTATGGGGTTTGTATGATTCATTTCTAGCCACGTATTTGCACCACCACCTTGCCAGCATTTCTATGATAACCTGTTATTTCAGGCATTTATAATTTGCTCAGTGTATTCCCTACTGAATATTAATAACAAAACTCACAGTCTGGGTATCTGTATCAAATTTGGGAAATACTACTTAGCACCAGCGACTAGTACTCAACACGAGTGAAACTAATGTGTTCATCTAATTGCTTTTAATGCTTGGGAAAAAAAAAAAAGTCCTCGAATTATTCAACTCACAGAACTCGTTAAGTGTTTTGCATGTGCAGTAAAGCATTTTCAAAGGGAACCTGATTATGTATTTTAATGGTAAGCAGCACCAGGAACCGATGTTTTTTTTCCACAGGCGTTATTAGAATAAGCACAATTCAGCTCCCAGCTGGGAAGTTGGGCACTTTCTATCAGCTGAGGGGGTTTGCTCAGAGGCAGCCCCTTATCTGTGCTCAGCTGCATTGGTCCCAGCACAGCTGCAGTGTGGATAGTGCAGACAGAGGCATCACCCCTGCCTGGGCACTGCCCTAGGGAATGAGTCTGTGCCCTCCAGAGCCTCCACAGGCACTGCCACCCGGGACAGACATCGGGCACAGCCTCAGCCACAGCTCCAACCCCAGACTCAGCCCCAGCCCTATCCCCAGCCCCAGCTCCAGTCTCAGTCTCAGCTCCAGTCCCAGCCTCGACCCAATCCTTATCCCCAGTCCCAGTCCCAACTCCAACCCCAGACTCAGCCCCAGCCCTATCCCCAGCCCCAGCTCCAGTCTCAGTCTCAGCTCCAGTCCCAGCCTCGGCCCCATCCTTATCCCCAGTCCCAGACCCAGCTCCAACCCCTGTCTCGGCCCCATTCCTATCCCCAGCCCCAGACTCAGCCTCGTCCCTATCCGCAGCTCCAGTTTCAGCCCCCATCCCCAGCTCCAGCTGCAGTCTCAGCCCCAATCCCAGTCTCGGCCCCATCCCTATCCTCAGCTCCAACCCCAGACTCAGCCCCATTCCTATCCTCAGTCCCAGCTCCAACCCCAGTCCCAGTCTCAGCCTCATGCCCTGTCTCAGCCCCAGTCCCAGACTCAGCCCCATCCCCAGCTCCATTCTCAGCCCCAGTCCCAGTCTCAGCCCCATCCCCATCCCCAGTTCCCCAGGGAATCATCCCCCCCGGGGGTCCCACAGGCTCCAGCCCAGCTGAGCTGCTCAGGGACTCGCCCCGAGCCCCCGCGGGGTCAGCGACACCGCACGGAATGGAAACAGCCAAAGTGGCCAAACTTGTGCCAAACTCTTAACTTGCTCCAATATTTTACAGGCTCGGTATAGCAGAGCTTAGCAATCGCCTGGAGGGGCCGTGGTAACAGGTTTGGTTTTATCCGCCCTGTTTCCTTCCTGAAGTATCTTACAGATTCTGTAACTAACTCGTTTTTAAAAAAAAATCTGACCAAAACTGCAACCTTTATTTGTTAAAATGGTAAAAACAACAAACAAGAAAACCCCAACAAACCTGCAAGTAATTGGCACCTATATGAAAGAAAATGTATTGACAAATGTGCCTCGGCTGTGTTTGGTAAACTTTCATACATTAGTCCAAACACAGAGTTTAAACACTTCGGGTGTTTGTGAAATGCAATTAACAATACCCGAGCTGGTTTGGTGTCCTGAAATAGCACTGTGATGTTCTTCCTGGAGCTGCATTTTGTTAATTCAGATAGATTTGAGGTATTGACAAGAGTAGCATGGCTATAAATATACTAGAGAGCATATATTTCTGAATTGTTTGTGTGTTTAACCAATGTTATTGCAAGTTTATTTCACTGGTAAGTTTCTTGTCCTGCCTTTCTCCTACAAACTGCAGACAAATTTCCCTCAGAGCAACACAAAGTGAGGAGTGATAAACTTGCAAAAGCCCTTGTGCTTCTCACTTCTGAGGTGGATTCAGGCATCATTGGTAGTTTCATTTTTAATTCTTGAGATAAAGGAGGATTGTTTTCTCCTGGGATTACCCAGTGTGAGGATTATACAAGTGTAACTATTGCAATTAATTAGAAAAAAAACCCATCCCAACCAAGAACAAAATCAGAGGGAAACATCTGTGAAGTTAGAACTAACTGTGGCCTAGCCTGAAGTTCACTGTGGTTCTGATGTAGTTTTATTTTTGTAAACATGCCCTCAGCTTCAGCAGTACAGTGATAGAAATATTTGTGTTTACTTTTGTAACTTCAATTAGTGGAGACTGCAGTGATAGGACAAAGGGTAATGGTGATAAACTGAAGGAGGGGAAATTTAGGCTAGATATTAGAAAAATGTTTTTGCTGTGAGGGTGGTGAGACACTGGCCCAGGTTGCCCAGGGAGGCTGTGGCTGCCCCAACCCTGGCAGTGTTCACAGCCAGGCTGGATGAGCCTTGAGCAACCTGCTCTGGTGGGAGATGTCCCTGCCCAGGGCAGGAGTTGGGGCTGGATGATCTGTAAGCTCCAATCCAGCCCCTAAAATGTAAATGTGAATGAAAACATGATCTGAAGTTGTCAGGGTTTCCAGGGCTGGTATTGCAGTTAGTAAAAGATGTGTGTATTGAAGGATGCACAGGTTACAGCCTATAAGTGTTTTTCTTTTTGGATTAAACAGCAGTAGTCAGACTAATGAGGCAATTAAAACCCTAAGATTTCATACTTGAGGTGTGTGGCACAGTATGAGGTTTGACCTGTTCCCTTCAGTCCTGTCCTCAGAAAGCTGTCTCTTCTATTTTGGGATAAGGTGTCCAAAATTATTCTTGGCATATATTGTTTAACATGTATATATTTGAATGTGAACAGTAGTTGTTACACCCTTCAGAACACAATTTTCAGTTTTAAGGTCAAGTTGTTAGCTTAAAAGCTTATTTTGTTAAGGGCTTCTCTTTAGCAGTGCTTAAGAGGATTAAAGAACTCTGAAAGATTTTCAGTTTTTATGCTGAAGCAGACATAAGACAGAACTTCCTTATTCTCAGAGAAAACTTTGACATTTAAAATGTGGCATAATAAGAAAAGACTGTGATATAGCCTTTATGTAGTCATTTTATGTTGATGTTTAGCTTTGTATTGTCTCCTTTCAGCAAGGTAATTACTGACCTCAATTGTTTTAAAGCATTTGTGTCACAGAGAAGACTTCTCACACCAAATTCTGAACCATTGTGCCTTTTCAGTTTAATGCTTAGTGTTCCTTTGTGAAGGAAAGCATGTTAGGCCCTCTAAAGGCAGGTATGACAACTCCAGAAGTCTTTCTTTATGAAGTGATTACTTTTGTAATCAGGTCAGAACCTTGGTTTGTTATGAACTATGGAATTGAGTCTACCTTTCAAAGCTTGTTGCTGCTGACAGCTTGTGACTGACCTTCCCTTGCATACATATTAAACAGGATGATTTACTAGGTTTTAGTTTTTTGTTTTCTTCCATTTTTTTTTCTCTGTTATGCCTTTGCTTTCACTTCCTTTGTAGGGCTCCTCTTGTGTTCTAAAAACACTGTTTCTGTCTTTACTTGAAGAAGCCTTTGAACCCCAAGATTGTATTTTCACAGACAAGTGGTGTAGGCCTGTTGAGGGTTATTCATAGTGTGAAATGGTTTTTGCTCTGGATCTGATGTTCACAGAATCACAGAATTTTAGGGATTGCAATGGACCTTACAGATCATCCAGTCCATGAACAGAGACACCTCCCACCAGAGCAGGTTGCTCAAAGCTTCATCTAACCTGGCTGTGAACACTGCCAGGGTTGGGGCAGCCACAGCCTCCCTGGGCAACCTGGGCCAGTGTCTCACCACCCTCACAGGGAAAAACATTTTTCTAAGATCTAACCTAAACTTCCCCTCCTTCAGTTTGAACCCATTACCCCTTCTCCTGTCACTGCAGTTCCTAACACAGAGTCCCTCTCCAGCTCCTTGTAGGTCCTTCAGATATTGAAAAGTTGCTCTGAAGTCTCCACACCACCTTCTCCTCTTCAGACTGAACAGCCCCAACTCCCTCAGCCTGTCACCCTTTACAGGTTCCCAGGTTTTTTTACACTGGTCTGGCTCTCATCTGGACATGTAGGCAGAATGCACAATTTTTTTCTGGAGTGTACTATGTTTCCCATAAACATAAATCAAAATTTCAGGATAGTTCTGTCCATTTTGGTGGGAGCAAGGGCACACAGAGATTCTTTTCCTCTAAATTTAAATTGCAGCCATAGGAAAAGACAGTGTAGCATTTAATTTTAAGTGATATTTGCTGAAATATTTACTTTATTACTTGATTTTTTGGTAACATGAAGTCATAATATTCTCTGGTTGCCAAGTGAGCGAGGGGGGGTTGTCACAGTAAAAATAAAAGTTGAAGTGCTTTGCACTTGGGTAGTACAAAACAAACAAACAAATTCCAAGAATGTTTAGTTCAGACATTTATCTTGAGTAGGTGACAAAAATGCAGACACGTGGCAGCCTGGATGCAGTACAAATGTCCATTTCAAGTCTGTTCTGGAAATTTGTACATTTGGAAGTGGGTGGCATGTTTGCAAAAAAAGAAAAGGGAAAAAGTGCTTCATTGTTTCAAGCCTCATTAGCCTTTTAATAAGCAGGGTAGAGGCTGAGGAGCAATGTTCAAACAGTCAAAAGCTCTATATGGTTTAAAGGAGTTGCATTCCAGAAGGCTCTCAAATAACTACTGTTTTCTTTTTTGTATCTTATTCATAGAATTTAGGGGTTGCAATAGACCTTACAGATCATCTAGTCCCAACCCCCTTCCCTGGGCAGGAACACCTCCTCACTAGATCAGGTTGCTCAAGGCTCATCCAACCTGGCCTTGAACACCACCAGGGTTGGGGCAGCCACAGCCTCCCTGGGCAACCTGGGACAGTGTCTCACCACCCTCACAGAAAAAACTTGTTCCTAATATGTATCCTAAACTTCCTCTCCTTCAGTTTGAACCCATTACCCCTTGTCCTAGGTCTCCACACAACCTTCTCTTCTCCAGGCTGAACAGCCCCAACTCCCTCAGCCTGTCCGCATAGGGGAGATGCTCCAGTCCTCTTGGCAGCTTCATGGCCCTTACAATCAAACACATAATGTGTCTTGGCTGACATTTTTGTTTGCTCCCCATAACGGGAATGATTTATAATACCTAGCACTGCTGTAATAGTGGTGTAAACCATTCCCAGTCATGTTACATGGTTATTGTAAGGCTATGTGTTGTATGAGGGTTTCTTTTCCTAGGTGCATTTATGTTAAAAGCATTTAAATTGGAAATTTAAGAGTATCAAAAGGGGAGATGGAAGCATTAAAAAGTAGCATTTGCCAGTTTAAAAAACATGGTATGGCAAGATTTTGAGGTTTCCACATAAGTTGTGTTTAAATGATGTTGACTTTTAAGTTCTAACAGTTTTTACGTCGACTGTTTTGTGATGGAAAAGATATAGCTGTGTCAGTGGTACAAGAAAAGCCAGAGGTTTGGGCAGATGAATATAGGAATAGTTTGGGGATGTTGGTATACCTGATAGCAGAGCAAGTAGGGTGGAAAAAGAGAATGACATTGATTAAAGTTTGGATTAACTAAGTATTTGTTTGGTCATGTTGACTTTCAGAAGTCAGAGGCTGAGAGTGTCAATTATCTGCAATGATCAATTTACACTTTGAGTTTGGCTCATTTGAACTCTGTGGTGGCTACAGCTGTGGTCTCTGGAGTTCAATTGCAAGGTTTAGAAACTGGTTTTTGAAGGGACCAGCAAACTTACATGTTCAAGCAGCCTGGTACAACGTACGTTCTTGCTGTTTCCACTCTGTTTTGAACAAGGTTTGGATATTAGGTAGCATCTTGAAGATAAGACTGTGGGGGCAAAAACTTTCCTTTTAAAGCAGCAAATACATTTCACTTGTGTTCTAGTTTACTGCAGTTGATTTGAGGGTACAAAACCCCACCAGGTTGGTTTCTTCATCTCTTAAAGTGGTATAATATGTGCAATTTAAAGAGAAATTCAGAGACTGGAATACTTAACTGTAAGAAGTGGCATTAATTAGTGATGTGTGTGAACTTCCATGGAATTACGTGCTTCTCTCAAATATAAGAAGAGGAGGTGTGCTGGCCCTGAGGTGGTTGTCTTGGGTGTTAAATCCTGTGCAAGACTCACAGGTCCTTTTGCTGATACAAGATAACATCATTCAGAGGTGCTTTCCTTGTTTTCCTCGTGCTCACTTACTCTGTGTGGTGCAACCCCATCAAACTATGATGATTCTCTGACTACCTAAATAAAAAAGTTTAGTAAGGTGTTGGTGTGGCCTATAGAAATGTGTCTGTTCTGATGTAAGAAACAGGTCTCAGCTGATTACCTTGACATTACCTAAACAGGTCTCAGCTGATTACCTTGACAAATTCCTTGTGTTATTATTAGAGGAGCTTGAGAACAGCCCTATATGTGTATAACAAGTGCTCTTTTTTCTTTCAGAATTTCCCAAACTTGCATGGTTTTGAAACAGAACAAAAGACTAGAAATTGGAATAATCTTCACATTTGTTTGAAGAAGAAGTGATAGTGCCACGAAGGCAGAGACGAGTCAATACTGGACTGCTTTTGCTGCTCTATGAGTTTTATCAAGTTGGACTCCATAACATTCCTTTTGTTACCCTTGGGGTGCTTATACTAAATATTTTTCTCTTTCTGAACCCTGTGAGGCCACTGGATGAAGTCTGTATCAGTGTCAATGAAGTTTCCTACAAAGGGAGTTGGCAGTATTTGCTGCTCCATCCTGTCCACCATCTAAATAATTGGCATTTGTGTTGTAACATGATATTCATGCTTTGGATGGGGATACTGCTGGAAAGAAAGATTAAGAGCTTATGGTTTGCATACATAATTGCAGTATTTTCAGTGCTGGTTAGAGTTGTTTATATGATGCTGGAATTCCTGCTCATGGGAATTCTGAATGATCCTATGCGTGAAATGAATTGTGGTCTAGGTTTTTCAGTTAAGAGCCATAATCTGTCCAATTCACATGTGTGAAATTAATATTTAGAGGTGCTATATAGCAAAAATTGCAGAAAATGGATATACATCCATATATATGTATGATTGTCGTGTCAGTCAAGCTGTCCTACCTTTTAATTTAAAGCATGTACTCTGGGTGTGAACATGATGTAACTCGTGTTCTTGTGACCAACAGTGACTTTACCTGAGAGCACAAAATATATCATCATCCCAGTAGAAATGATTTTCTGTTTAATATCACTGATTCATTGAAGTATGAAGCTTTTCACTTTCTGGTGTCAATAATGCTCCTTAGGTGTCTTCTAGGAAAGTTTGATTTTTTTTATCTTCACGTTAAAAATGATTCATGTCTGTCTTTAGAGAGACTCCCCTAGATTTGCTTCGGCTAGAAACATCTAAACACCTGATTTTGGTCATTTTCCTTCCAGTCATGGTCTTCTCCTTTAGAAGATCAAAGTTTCAAGTCAATGAACTCCTCTTGAAAAAAAACCTGCAGTCAAATGGAGAACTAGCACTGCTCCTCTACATAAGTAGGAATTTTCCTTGCTATCAGTGGGACCAGCCCCCTAACCTCTAAGAAAGGTGCTTCAACACTTCTGAGGGTTCCTTGTCATGTTCTAATTGGTACTAGTTGGAACATCCTGGTCGTTGCTTATTTGGAGCTTCACCCTTTGGTCACCCACTTTTGGTAACAAGACGTGCTCAGTTCTGGCATTGGCCTTTATGTGGGCCCTGAGTGCAACCTCTTTCCCCAAGGGCTTTAGCTGCCTGTGCCAGAGGCAATGTGTTCATGTCAAAACTTTTACTTGTTGACTTTTCAGGGCTTTTTTCCAGACCACTCTGAGGTTTCTCTTGAGAGGAAATTTTCCACAAACACTTTTAACTTGCAATAAGTTATCTGAATTCGTTCCATCGTATCAGCTGTTGCTTGCATAAAACAGTTGCAGTCAATTAGAAATGAATGATTATTTACTGTGCTTAAAGGTGATTTATCTACATTTTTTTTCAGAAACAAGTGATTCTGGAGTATATGTAAGATGATTTTCCATTCATTCAGAATCTGAGCCTACTTTGAGCTTTACACATCTGTTTGTCTTGTTTTCAGTAATGGCTTTTCTCAACTTACAGAACATTTTTTTGAGTCACTAATTTTGTCAATTATTTCAACTGCAACTCTCATTTTAGAATTGTTTTGGTTTGGACACCTGAATAGCATCACTGAGAGGCATATTAAAAAGCAACTTAGAATTGGCTTTTATACAAATAATAATTTTTGTATTCTTTTGGTTTTTAAGTCACTGAAAAGTATCCCTGAAAAAGCAGCTTAGAACTGTTGTCCTGGCATGCAGCAATATGCTCCGTGGTGCTGTAGAACTGCATGGAACTTCAAGCCTATTAGCAGAATTGTTTGCATTTCTGTATTATTTGTGCACAAGTACTTCTCTCTTCATGTGATTTCTTCTTGTTTGCAGGAGTCTTGTTTGCTTTGAAAGTTCTTAACGACTATTACAATCCAGTAGAAGTCAGCAGTGCCCTTGGATTTTGGGTATCCAGTAAATTTGCTTGTTGGGTGGAGCTGGTGGCTATTTATTTAATCTCCTCACGGTAAGTGCATTGATATTTCAGAGTTAGGAGAAGAAATTTGGGCTATCTGAAGTAGTTTGAAATGTATCATGAAGTAAGTATTAGTGTTCTTTTCATTTTGAAGGCACTGTATGACAAAGGTTGCAACAGATCTGCATTCATGCTTATCTCAGACTAGTTGTAGGGTTGTATGGCTAATGCAGGAGGAAGTAATGTGTTTGTGCTTTCACTCAGAACTCTAGGTGGTTTGGGAAGTCCTACCTAGACATTTCAGTTTTTAAAAGCTTACAACTAGTTTGCTGCTTTGGTAAGTCTTTAAATGCTTTCAGGGAAAGGGTATCTTGTCCTTCAAACAATCAATTAAAATGATCTCTCCAATTAGTTTCCAGCTTTTTCAGGATATTTGTTAGATACTTTTCTCCAGCTGTACATACCTGCCAATTTTAAGGTAGTTATGAAGAAAGAAAACTTGACTTTATATCCTCACAGGCTTGGATATATTTTTCTTTGCGTGGTCTCAGGGACTGTCTCAGCTACAACAAATTCTGCACTCTCTAGTGTGTATCCCTCTAAAAAGAGTCTTATTACTCACAATATTTTCCTATTTTGTAGCACTTCTTTTACTGAGCATCTGACAGGGATTCTTGTTGGATTGATGTACATTATGGGACCTCTGAAAAAGATCATGGAAGCCTGTGCAGGTATATAATTTTGTTGGATTTACAAAATCTGCATCAGAAACACTTTTATTTTTAAAATCCATCTGATTACTTGTTATGTTGAGTACTTTATTCATGGCTGTGCCATCAAATTTACCATGGATATGGTGTTTGGATAGTAGAAAATTATTCATGCAAATGTGTATGCTCTTCACAGGAGGTTTTATCACAGTTTGGGCTTATGGTCTGTAAGTCATGTATGTTTAGCCATTTTAAGTGAAAAACAGGTGACTGAAGCATCAGATTTCCTACTGCACTGGAGCAAACAAACATCAGGTGTCACATTAGTGAAAGGTTAACACTGCATGTTTCTGTGGCATGGGGGAACTATCTGATGACTATTAGGATGGTCAAGCA
>NW_008681566.1:0-777 GCF_000695815.1 Acanthisitta chloris | reverse complement strand
CATCCTTGGATGTTTTCAAGATTTGCCAAGATAAAGCCCTGACTGAGTAACGTGATCTGATCTCCTAGCTAATCCTGCTCTGAGTTGGAGTTGGGCTAGGGACCTTCTGAGGTCCCTTCCAAACTGAAGTGCTCTGGGATTCTGTGATAAAACCCATGGTACTGTTAGTGAAACACACTGTGGTGATCCTGCTGCTGTAAAGGTTGCTGGGGTGACCTGTGGGGAGTGGTCTGGCTGCTCTCAGCAAGGCCCCAGCATGTCTGGGCTAGTCAGGGGATGTGTTAGGAATTGTTGCCCAAAGGCCTTGGGAGGAGTAGGCGTGGAGATGGGAATCTTGAACAGAAAGCCCCTGCGTGCTGGCTCACCAGTCAGGAAGTTGCTGGGATGTTGCTGGGGTAGAAGACATGTAATAAGTTGTTGTGCCTTAGGTTAACCAATTGGTGCACACCTAATGTATAGAATAAGCCAATTGGCAGAGAACACGCTTAGCCAAGAAAACTATAAGGATCTGTGAAAAACAACAATAAACAGACATCTTGCTTGCATCAAGCTGTGTCACGTCTCTCCATCGCGGCAAAGTGGTGACCCCGACGTGATGCGCAAAGTTGATAACCGCCGGACTGAGCGGCAGGCCGTGAGTCCCACAGAACTTTGAATGAGCTGCTGAAAGGAAGCAGGAGTCGGCACTAAATCCCTCCAGAGGAGAGAGGTGAGCTGTGGGAAACATGGGAAACAGAGAGTCTTCCCTCCAGAGAGACATATATGAGCTTATAACAG
>NW_008681565.1:0-591 GCF_000695815.1 Acanthisitta chloris | reverse complement strand
CGGCCCCGCTCCCCCCGGCGCATTTTCCATATATCGACCGATGTTTAACCCGGGGATGCGAGTTCTTCAGGTAGAGCTAAACCTGGCAACGGAGCTGGGGGAGGGGGCCAAGGGGAAGACAAACACCACCCTGAAAGGCTTTTAGCGACCACCCAGACCCGGTGCAGGTACATAAGCCCACTTACCTTCGTGGGTAAAACACCCGAGCTCTTCAAATGCAGCGTGTGATCCAGTTAATGCCTCGGAAGAAACAGGAGACAAGCGGAAAGCTGATCTGAGGATGCTTTGAGTGACATTTAAATCCTGAGCAGGAAAAAAAAAAAAAGATAGAAAGGAGAGAGAAAAGGGAAAAACCAAACCCCCGAAAAACAGCAATCACCGGAGTTATATTATTCCTCGCAAATCTGCTTTGTGCTCGTAGCTCCTTTTACACCACCCCCACCACCTCCTCCTCCGCACGCACATACCCGCTCGGCCCCGCGGATCTGTGCTGCTTCACCGAGCGGATCTGGGCGTGCACACGTCCTCGGCCGGCCCGGGCTGCGCGGGGAGCGGATTGCGAACACTTGGGGCGTCAATTAACAAAAGAAA
>NW_008681564.1:460-828 GCF_000695815.1 Acanthisitta chloris | reverse complement strand
ACCTATAGACTGGGCAGAGAAGTCATTTAAAGCAGCCCTGCAGAGAAAGACTTGCAGGTGATAGTTGATGAAAAACTCAACATGAGCAGCAGCGTCCACTCACAGCCCAGAAAGCCAACTGTGTCCTGGGCTGCATCAAAAGGAGCATGGCCAGAAGGTCAAAGAAAGTGATTCTCCCCCTCTACTCTGCTCTTGTGAGACCTCACCTGGAGTACCGTGTACAGTTCTGGTGCCCTCAGCATAAGAGGGACATAGAACTGTTGGAGCAAGTCCAGAGAAGGGCCACAAAGTTGGTAAGAGGACCAGAGCATGTTCCCTACAAAGACAGGCCAAGAAAGTTGGGGCTGTTCTGTCTTGAGAAGAGGTGG
>NW_008681564.1:0-207 GCF_000695815.1 Acanthisitta chloris | reverse complement strand
TAGTGGGAGATGTCCCTGCCTCTGGCAGATAGGGTTGAGACTAGATGATCTCTAAGGTCCATCCCAATCCCTTAACCTACTATGAAACTATGAAGAAGTGGGGACTTCTTGCCTCCTCTGTCTAAGTCTTTACACCATATCGCGTGCAGTGAGACCCAAGAGACCTTTAGCTCCCCTTGTAATGCTAACAAGCCGTTTACGGTAGCT
>NW_008681563.1:32351-33258 GCF_000695815.1 Acanthisitta chloris | reverse complement strand
CTGCGGTAAGCTCCCGGTGCTGCACATCTTCGGGCAGCAGCCCCTGGATGTCAGGCGCTGTGCAGAGGCGTTCCGGGAGCTCTATCCCGAGCGGCAGAGCCGCGTGGTAGTGCTGAGCGATGTGGTCTATGCCCATGCAATGGGTGAGTGCTCTGGGGCAGGGTGTGGGGTCTGACACTGCTCTGATCTCTGCAGAGCTACCAGTGGGAGAGCAAGCAGGCATTCCCCAGACACTGGCAGCCTTGATTTCTGTCTTCTCTCCCCGATCTGCTGTCCCACCTGCTGTGGGTCAGTACTGTGGCTGTGTTTTGTTCTCATTCTTCTCTGCCTGCAGGTGAGCTGGAGCAGCATTTGTGCCCGGAGTACCCCAACATCATCTTCTCCAGGGTGGTGTGTGGAGACCCTGCTGGCCCCACACTGCCCAGGGAGGAGCGCAGGTTTGGTCGCCAGTTCCTTGTGGAGGCTCCAGAAGGGCTGCAGGACTATGCCATGTTCTATGTGGGAGCTGAGGGCCTTGCCCTCACCAGCTTCATGCTGACCTGGAACCGCTGCCCCTTCAGCTCCTTCAACCCCACCACTGGCTGTGGCCGCCGCGAGACCCTCAATGTCAACCGGGCCCTGATGCGCCGCCTGTACCTGGTGGAACGTGCCCGTGACGCGCGCGTGGTGGGAGTGCTGGTGGGCACCCTCGGTGTGCTGGGATACCTGTCCGTGCTGCAGCACCTGCGGGAGCTGCTGCGCCACGCTGGCAAGCGCAGCTATACACTGGCCGTGGGGAAGCCAAACCCTGCCAAGCTGGCCAACTTCCAGGAGGTGGACATCTTTGTCCTGGTGGCCTGTGCTCAGAACTCCCTGCTGGACTCCAGTGACTTCTACCGAACCATTGTGACGCCTTATGAGCTAGAAC
>NW_008681563.1:14884-32294 GCF_000695815.1 Acanthisitta chloris | reverse complement strand
CAGGGAACTACTTCACTGACTTCCGAGACCTGCTGCCAGGTAATAGCTAGAGACCAGCTTCCCAGCACCCTCCCAGGGCACATCCTACCCAGCTCCCCTGCCCGTAGGCTGTGGTTGCTCTGGGATAGATTTGATCAGCAGGCTAATGTTACGATTTTCCGGCAGGTGCCTGTGCACATGTTGAGCTCCCACCGTCTGTCCCAGCAGTGGAGGCTGTTCCCGACATCTCACTGATCACAGGGGAGATGCGTTCTACCCACCTCTGTGACCCCCCGACCTCCCAGCTGCCCCCCAACACTGCCCTGGCCTGCAGGGACCAGACACGAGCCCTCGCAGAGATCAGCCCTGCTGGTTTGTGTCTGTTTCATGGCGGGGCTGAGCCTTAGTGCAGGGGCAGTGCTGCCTCCCTGCTCCCAGTAACAATTCTTTTTCTCTCTCCTCCCAGCCTCCTTCCTGGAGTCCCGCAGCTGGCGAGGCCTGGAGCAGCAGCTGGGACAGACGCCTGTCTCCAAGGCTGTGCAGGGCCGACGAGGGATTGCCATTGCATATGAAGACGAAGGGTGTGAGCAGCCCTGATTTGGCAGCAGCATTGGCACCCAGCCAGGAGCAGGGCCATGTGGGGGCCCAGGCATTGCCTGTCACCAGTGGTTGGACCCGTAACAGTGTGGACCTGCCACCAGCTGGCCCTGTGCTCCATGTGGCCTTGGGTCAGGAGTACTGCAGTGGGAGAACAGAAGTTGCACATGTGTTTGGGAATGCCTGTGGCACCCTGAGGCTTGTGGTGAGGGCAGCAGCAGGGCCAGAAGAGTCAGACACTTGGCCCCAGACCTGTCCTTCGAGGGCTCCCCAGTCCAGGGCAGCTTTGGCCCTATATGGAAAGGTCACAACTTCGCACGAGCTGACAGTGCTGGGACTTGAGAATTTTGTGGGCTACTGTTGCTAACTAAAGCTGAAGAGGACTTGTGAGTAAATTGTTCTTTAGAATAAAATGGGCTGAGGAGCACAAACAGGTGATAGCAGCTGTCCCATTGTGAAAAAATTGTGGTACACACTCAGGGAGCACAGCCCTGTGCATCAGCTAAAACCAGCCTGAGAAAACAGAAAACCAGAACTGGGACCCCCTGGAATGAAAGCACAGAGGCAAAGAGGGGAGAGCTCTGAGCGTGAGCTGATGAATGGGAACAGGCTGCAGACATCCTGTGCTGCAGGGAAGACTCTCTGTTTGGCAGGGGTGGATTCCGGCTCCTCTTGTGTGGGGTGGGACTATTTCTGCTCCACGCTGGGCAGGAGAACATGATTAGCAGAATGGACTGTTTTTTGCCATACCTCCTGAAGTCAGGGAGGTGTTGAGGCATCCCACCCTTGATTTAACTCCCCCTCTGCTGGGCTCTTCCTCAGAGGCAAGAGGCCAGCAAAGTCCAGGCACTACAATAATGACAGCCACAACATAGAAATATTCTTAATATAATTAGGTGCAGGGCCTCCCCCCTCCCAAACACACGTACAAATGAGCAGGGGGCAATTCCCCCCACCCAGCCAGCCACTGCTGCAGGCACAGGGGCAGCCTCCCCACCCCAGGGCATGGGCACCCATGGGGAAGGGCTGGGGCAGGGCTGGTAGCCTGGGTGTGGGGCAGTCCTGCCCAGGCTTCCCCTGCCCCACCACCACCTCCTGCAGCTGGCACTCCTGTCCCCTGCGAGGAGGGAGCATGCTGGGGGGAAACAAAGATGCTGACACCGAGATGCGGCCACCAAATCTAGCGGAGGAGCGTCCCGAGTGGGTTAATTCTAGGTGGAGGGTTATTCTATGAGCCGTACTGCAGCAGGGCGGGGAAGATGAGGGGCTTCCTTGTGGGGAAGAGCTGATCCAGGCAAATTGTCCGCGGTCCTGGCCAGGTGCTCAGTAGTCTGCTGTGTACTCCGTACCATGCAGCCCTCGGCACAGCAAGGTGAACTCCTTTACCATCTCCTTCACTCGTCGCTTGTTCACACGCTCTCTGCTAAGACAGAAGGAGGGGACAAACATGAAGTAGAAGGGATGCACCAGGCCATGCAAGGAGGTCATTCCCACCACCAGCCGGGCACAGCCGCTGAGGCAAGGGGCACACAAACCTGAGGATCTGCTGGCTGAAGTTCTCCTTCTGCTCGGGAGTGACGCGGGCTGAGGGGAAGCCATCCTGCTGCATGGCCTCCTTGATCCAGATGCTCAGGAGGCTGAAGCAGTGCTTGTTCAAGGCAAAGAGGATTTCTGCGAAGTGATCCATGAGGCTGCGGGAAGCCTGGCCACCAACGCCCTGCCACAGAGCAAACAGGACATCCTGAGCCGCTGCTGTCACCCCGCCTGCTCCCACTCATGCTGCTGGGCTCTCTGCCCCTGGCTCCACAGGGGTACTGCTCAGGAATAGAGCCCAAAGCTGTTTGGGGAGCCCATGGTCTCTCACCTCCAGCACTGCCTGCAGCAGCACTTTGCCGTTCTCATGCACGACCTGTCCTACTGGGGCAATCTCTCCACAGCGGGGCAGCAACTCCGTCTGCAACAGAGTCCAGGCCCACTCAGTGCCAGTGCAGGCTCCATACTGCAGCATCCCTGCCCAACTTCAGCCCCTCTCCTGCTCTCCCAGCTCTCAGGGGAGACTGCACAATTCTGTGATACTCACAAAAAAGCCACAGGATGCTTTGACTGTTGGGGCCTCGGGAAACTTGAGCGAAAGGACACCTGCAAGCAAAAATCACTCAGGTTAGCAGCCAGAAAACTCCCTTGTGTTCCCAAATCAGCCCTGTGGTCCCCAGCCCTTAGCTGTTTTGCACCCAGCTCCACAGGAGGAGCAGGGTGACCTCTCCTCACAGTGATTTGGAGCACGTGCCCGTGGTACTCACCACACTGAAACACTGCTTTGACATCCAGGTTGCTACACAGGAAGAGGTCCGGCTTCCTTTTCAGAGCCTGCAAGGCACACAGACAGGTAGCATGAACCCAGCGCTGCAGAGGTAGGCAGGAAGCCTCTGAGGAACCCTGTGCCCCAGATATCCTCTGCCTGGAGACACACACTTACCTGGGCACACCCACAGCAAACGGCAGATTCACACAGTACAGCAGGAAACCATCACTTTACCCCCCACCCAAGAAAAGTAATTCAAACAGCCAGGCAGTTTGCTATGCTCAGAGTCTGCTGACCCCAGGACCTGAGGATAGGTGCCACAGTGGTGTGCACACAAACACTCGGACACAGAGGTGGAACAGAGGGCTCCTGTTCCACCAGAGCAGACCAGGCAATGGCACCGCTCCTGGGACAAGGGCAGCCATGTGTGGCTCGGCAGAGACAGCCACCTGTGTGCTGCCCTCCTCCCCTCCTGAAGATGCTGGCATCCCTGGAGTCAGCAACTGGTTCAAGCAATAACCCCAGACTGGACCAGATGACAATGAGATGCCAACATTCCTTGGCAGTTCCTGAGCAGCAAGTGAGAGAGATCAGAAAAATTTGGTTTTTTTTTTTCTTTTTGCCACACAGTGATTCCACCAGCCTCTGTGAGGGTCAGGCACTGCTGCTGGAGGCACCCTGAGCTGTGGCACCTTATGCAGTGACTTGGTCCCCCTGGTGCTGGCACTGGGCAGTTCCTGGGTAGAAATGTTTCAGCCTGTACCTTCCACTCCATGGGAAGGATTTCCAGTCGGCCTCAGTGAGCCTTGCTAGAGTAGGGCAGCCACATCCATGCCCTGACCACCGTGCCCACTGCTGCAGGAAAGCACTAGGGATAGCAGCCATACCTTCTGCCCCGCTGTCACTGCAACATCATGGACAGCACTGGAGCAGCCCCTGCCTGGAGCTCAGAGAGCAGGATATCAGGACAGGCAGCCCTTGGGCTGAGCTGTGTGTAGCCAGTCGCCCTCCAAATCTGCTCCCAGGGATGAAAGCAGGAACAGCTTTCACTCAGCAGCACCCAGGACACACATCCATCTGCCCCTGTGGTCTCTCCTTGGAGCAAAACATACTTATTTCTCACCCTTTCTTCTCCAGGGAAAGTCCACAGCCATCTGCCCAGTGCAGGTGCTGGAGACCAAGAAGCTAAGGAGCAGGTTTCAGGGTTACCCCATCTCCTTTCTGACCTTTTGTATCACTCACTGCAAGAGAGGACTCTGGTTTGGGCACTGAAGGCATTGCTGTACCAGACAGAGATAAGCACAATCACAGGGACCTGCTTCCCCCTTAAATGCAAGCAGAGAGTTTCATGGGAGCAATCAGGGCCCACATTATACCTGTGTATCCACAGGCTGTGCATCATCCTTCCTGAAGTGTTGGCACCAACATCAGAAGTTGAGCTAGTGGCTGGGCAATAGTTTAGAAACGCATCCACTCATCGTTTTACTATAAGGGTGGTGAGACACTGGAACAGGTTGCCAAGGGACGTGGTGACTGCCCCAACACTGGCAGTGTTCAAGGCCAGGCTTGATGAGGCCTTGAGCAACCTGATCTAGTGAGGAGGTGCCCCTGCCCAAGGCAGGGGGTGGTTGGGACTAGATGATTCCAACCCTTAAATTCTACAATTCTATGATCATGGCTGATGCTGTCCAGCTGGCCCCATACAGGACAGATGTATTTTTAGCCATGGAAGCCTGTGCCATGCTCCAGAGCAGTAATCACGAGTCTCTCCCCATGCAGTTTCTCCCCCAGCGGTGTGCTGCTTGAGGGCAGCTGACTCCAATGATACCACAGGTGCCTCTACCCTGCCCATCCACAGGGCTGGTTTTAACCCAAGTCCTGGGTGCTGTCAGTGTTTCATTGGCACGAGTCTTCCAGTGTGCTCAGGTTGCCACCTACCTGCAGAGTGCTTCTCCCAGCCAAACCAGACCTGCCACAGGCAGAGCCCCAAAAACTCTCCCGCAGACTTGCTGCAGCATCTGGTCCTCATGCCATCAGTGCCATGGGGAAAAGCATGCCATTAGTGGGAGGGCTCCTTGCTCTAGGACACCTTGTACAGACTGCAAGCCCAGTGTAAACCTGGGCATATGTGCACGTCTAATGCAGATTTTTCTTTTATCCCCACAAGATGGAGCCATGTGGAGTTTCTCCCATAAGAAAGCAGCACCAGAAACCCTGCTCCAGGGCTGGGCATCTTATTGCCAGCTCATCCTCCCTATCTCCTGCCAGAGCAGCTCCGCTCACATCCTCTGCATGACCAGCCACTGCAGAGATAGGCATTGGCTCTCCAGCAAGAACTGTTCTTTAGGCTGTCACAGAGAAGATGTTCGGTTCTTTTCCACAGCATCTAAGAGACCTCGAGAGGTCTTCAGACCAGGCTCTTCTGTAGCCAGCTCTTCATAGGCAGACAGTCGTGGAAGGGACACCAAACCCGACTCCTTCAGCAGACAGGGGACAGTGAGGGGCTGCACTGACACACCTGGCCAGAGCCTCCTGCTTTGAAAAGGGCAAGTGAGCTTGGTCAGGCAGGAGCAGTCAGCCCCAGCAAGGGGATGCTGAACCCATGTCCTTCATGGGGCTCTCTAAGTCTGGCTGGAGCAGGTGTGGTGGAGAGCTCAAGGCTGCAATGCAGCCTGGACCAGCCCAAGAAGGGAGAGAGGTGAGGGATGGTGGCTGGCTGTGCCTGGCCATCATAGGTCAGTCCTGCATCTTCTGCCCAGTGAGGCCGTGGTTGTCCAGCCCCAGGGATTTATCAGGGATCAATGAAGCACTCCCAAGGTCTGTGCCAGTGAGAAATCCTGCTGATGCAGTGTGGATGTGGATGCCTGCAGCCCTGGTGGGAAGGCAGGCTGGAGAGCCCCAAAATCCTATCTGCAACTGGGAGCACACACATAAGTGATACTCACTGGCCAGAGAGCAGGTGAGACCTCCCAAACACCAGAACCTTCCTGATTTTGCCAACGCAGACCTGGACACAAGCCCCAGCCACCATGTCTGTGTGGTCCTGGGCATGGGCGGCACTGACCCCAAAGCCCTCCCAGGCAGGATGCTCACCTTGGGCACTGCAGCAGCAATACTCTGCACTGATCCCAGCACACAGCAGAGGCAGGAGGGGAGCAGCTGAGGACAGATCTCATGGCAATGTATGCCACCACTGCTCCACGCAGTCTTATGGCAGACTGGCTATTTTATCATTAGCTTTGAGTAGTATTATAACTTTGGCATCTGTAAGACATTTGGTTTAAGCCAACATGCTCTCATGATCAGCCAGCCATCATCAATAGTGGATTGCCAATTAACATGGTGGCAGAAGGATCAGCTGCACCAACCAGGCAGTCCTATGAGCTGCAGCCAAGCCCAAATAAAGATAGAGGCATCAGGAATCCTGTCACACAGCAAGGCGGCTCTGTGTGAGCTGGTGACAGAGGGATGACGTACAGGTATCATGAGGTAGGAGCTCCTCCTGAGTTATCAGAAGGTAGGAGAATACTGGCTGACAGAGTGAGAGGACAAAAACACTGCCTGCAAGGAGAAACCAGACAAATTTGAAACAGGGAAGATGATACCTCCACCAAGATGATCAAAAACAGATGGTCAGGAAAGTGGGAGAGTCTCACCTTGACACACTCTTGGGTCCAAACTTGCTGCTGCTCCAGAAGATGAATTACTTTGCCAAGAGGTCTGCAGGCAGAGCAGGCTGAGATGAAAACAGCCCTTGCCACATGAAAATTGGATCTTCAGAGATCTACAGTTCTCTCTGATTTTAATCCTTGGATCTACAAATGCTCAACAGCATCACTGCAGAGTATGGTCCTCTGGAAGAGGACAGGCTGGACCCACCTTTGCAATCAGACAGCTCTCAAAGTCCTGAGAGCAAGGAATCAATCAGGGATGGCAAGGCCAGTTCTTGACAGGTTTCAAAGCACCTCACCAGATCTCAGCCTGGGAGGAGTGGCAGGCCATGGACGAGGAGAAAACCTCAAGTCCCATGCATGAAGAGAAAGGACAGAGATGGGATTCATGGGGTTGCTGGAATAAAAACCCCAGGAAAACAATAGGTCTTGAGTGGGCAGTGCCCAGGCTGGCAGCATGATGTCAGATGTCTCTCAGTGATCCAAGACAGAGAAGCCATGGAGGTAGGAGCCTCTGAGCTGCTCCTGCGGGAGGGCCTGTGAAGGATGCAGGTTGTCTGGAGATCTGCACACAAGAGACAGGGCCAGCTTCCAGCACTGCCCACAGATCCTGCCCATGGGGACAGCAGCCAGGAATCTGTGGTGTTTAGTCTCACAGCACACTCCATGGAAGTGCAGCACACTTCCACATTTCTCTCCAAGAAAGCAGAAGTATGCTGTGTTCAGACACAGAGGAGGACCCTAAGACAAACTCAGCACTTTCCAAAGAAACAAGTAGCCTTGGAAGAGTGTCTCAGAGTCACCTAATGCCCTATCCCCCAGCAGGATCACCTCTACCTGCCCTCCAAGAGCAACAGGCCTTTGGACTCCTTTCAAGACCTCCATGAGACAGCAGCTCCCTGAGCGATCTTCTAGTGCTTCCCTGCCCATTTATAAAGCTTTCCTACTGGATCCTTTTCCATTATATCCTCCTGTTACTCTTTGTCCCACTTGAGGAGAACAGAAAAAGGCTTTTTACCTATAACTGGGATATTACCTTTTACACATTCCAAGACTTACGCAGTTCCTTAGGCTCCCATCAGCTTTTCCTCCCCACCATGTGTACAAGGTGGTCATCTTCCAGACGCTTTTGCCTGTGGTCTCTGGTCTGTATCCACAGAAATGTTGTGCCCCAAACTAGGCACAGTGCTTGAATGGAGGTCCCACCAGCAATGAGGACAGCGCCATGAACTTCATGCACAGACCCCATTTACCATCCTCCCATCACATTCAAACCCCTTGTTAAAAGGTCACAGCTTCCAAAAACAAAAGCAGAGCAAAAGTTGCAAACACTTTCTGATAACCTTGATTATGTTACATCTTTCAAGATGAAAAATGGAAGAAAAGGCTGCAATATGGCTTTGAGATGCAGTGGATCTCAGTGGGATCTGGGCATCAAGGTGATACCCATGAGGAGCAGACCCTGCCCAGGGGGTGAGTTGCAGCCTCCTTGCCCACTCCATCCTTCAGGACCCCTAGGGGAGTTGGATGGGTCTGACGATTTAGCACCTGGACATGAGAGGCACTCTTCCTGGGCTGCCAGCAAGGGCAGGATGGTCACAGCTCTGGGAGCTGCCTGTGTCAGTGTTCCTGCACAGCCACTGGTCCAGCACACATCGTTAGAGGTCTCACCATTACAGAAGCAAAGCAGAAAGCAACTCTGCCAGGCCACTCCTTGCTACCGACCCACCCTTTGGGTAGGTGCCAGGGAACACATCTCTGACAGGGACACTGAGTACATCAAGGACATCAGAGTTTCTCCCTCAAGGGCCACAGATGGCTGAAGAGTACACTGGGTTCCTGCTGCTCCAAACAGGTGTATATACACACGCAGCATAGCACTGGCCCTGCCTGCCCAACGCCAGCAGTGACACAAGTGCCAGCCCCATGTACCAGCCCACAGCCCCTGCCACATCAACACAAACCGTCCCCACGCATCACTGAGACCGCAGCTCCTTGTGCAGGATTTGCCACCACCCCGAGCAGCTGCTGGGGCAGGAGGCAATGTGGCACCTGCCAGTTCCAGACGCCACCACAAGCACATTGCTCAGAGCCAAACCCTGGCAGCTGCCTGCCCCTGCAGGCAGGGACTTCCTCCCACCAGCCCTGGGGCAAGGCAGCTAGCTCAGCCTGTCTGCACTCTGAAGGACCCATCAGAGGGCAGGTAAATGGGTTGGAAAACATCCACTTAATGCTCTAATTTGTCACCCAAGGGTGACTGCAGCAGCAGCCCCAAGCACCCTACGCCAGCTTCAGCACAGCGAAGGAGGTGACAGCTGGAGGCTGCCCTGCAGAGGAGGGTACTGCCCTGGGGATGGTGTGAACCCAGAACTAAAGGAGAATGTTTTGTTTTCAACTTCCACGGAAACAGATGGAGAAACTCGATATTCAACTAAAAGGAAAAAAAACGTTGTCAACAGAAAGCTAAAAATAGGTTTAAATTGAATCAAAAAGAGAAAGAGAGAGAACAGAAAGTGAATGAATAAGAAACTAAAACACACCTGTGCCAGGAGTTGCATAAATGAATCAACAATATCAGGATGATCCCTGGGCCCTAAAATATAATAAAGATGTAACTTAAGAGAAAAATCATACAAACAGCAACTCAACATCATATAGTTATGTGATACAGAAAGAATTTACAAGTGAAAACAGGAGTGTAAGGGAGGAGGGGTGTGTGGGGAAGGGGATGGGCAACATGAGCAGCTTGAAGCAAGTTAAAGAAACAAAACATACAAAAAATCATGAAACTTGGAGAACCCAAGAACAGAAAGAAACTGCAAAGGAAAGGGTCTAAAGCCCCAGGGTCTCCAGCTAGCACCTGGGTGCTGCAGAGCCAAGGAGGAGATCTTCGTGTCCTTGGGGAGGAAGAGGAGGAGAAGCAGGGGCTAGCTGGGCACCATCTCCACAAGGAGAATTAGAGCTTTTGCACTGTGGGGACTGAGCAGGTGTCTTCAAAGCACTGTTTGGTCCTGGAAGGTAACTGGAAGTGAACGACAACACCTCAGCAAACGCTTGACAGGCCTGGCTGGGCTCAGGCGTGCACATGCTTGTCAGCATCAGCTGCGCAGGAGTCCCTGGCACAGACACCCTCCCATCCCATTCCCAGATGCTCTTTGAGACCATGTGTCCAGGACCCTCCTGGAGGTCTCCTCCAGCACCCTCTTGGGAGAGAACAACTCAGTGCCCAGAGATCTCTGTGCCAGCACCACTCAGCCTACCTTGGCATCTGACTGTGCATACTCACATCTTGGCCCTTGTGGGGTCAGGCATCCCCCACCCTCCTGCCACCCGTGGGCTCAGCAGAAGGGGCTCGCCCTGCTTAGAGCTGGCCCCTCACCAAAGGGGACAGTCCTGGGCATACAGCGAGCTGAACAGCCGCTTGCCTGAGCAAAGCTTGCATCCAAGTGTTGGCACAGCTCAAGCTCTGTCCCCTTCCCTTTCCTCCTCCAGACATGCCTGCTGCTGCCCAGAGGCATTGCCACCTCCCTGGCACCAAGGCAAAAAGGTTCCAGTGTAGACACATCCACACGCTGCTGGCACAAGCAGGGACCTGATCTGCAGTGACACCTCAGTGCAGTGGGATTTGCTCGGAGCGTGGCGTGATGACGAAGTAGAGGTCTTCTTGTCTCCCCCACCTCTCTAGAGAGCTCTGAGCCTTGAACTGGGGGACAGTATCACCCTACCTGGTACCCGGCTGTGAGCGAAGGACAAGACCCCATGGGGACCACATGTGGTGGTGTTGAAGGACCAGAAACAGCAGCTCCAATGTACCTTTGTCCCTGTCACAGGGCAAGTCACCAAGATGCTGAGGGGAGCCATGGTGCAAAGGAGCCTGTTCTAACCCCCTTTGCTTTTTGTAGGGTGGGCAGTGAGCCAAAGCAGGGCCCCTGCCCTGCAGGAGGATGCCAGCATCCTCAGCATCACAGCTGTGACCCAGTGGCCAGCAGTGACTCTGAAAAGGTAATTTCCCACATGTTCACACACATATCCTCCTGCTCATACAAGGGCTTGATTCCAGGCCACTACAAGCAGCACTGGCCCCCAGAGGAGCCCCTGGATCTCCCTGGGGGCACAGCCTCCCTGCCAAGCTGGACAGTAGCTCCGGCTTGACCCTTGCAGCACACGACACTCAGACCTGCTGCAGAAGCAGGGCTGCAATGGCAGTAGAGAGGTTTCCCAGAGCACCCAGGGGCTTCCTGCTTTTGCTGCCCTGCAGGGAAGGTACCCACCTTCCAGGGGTTGGGATGAATCCAAGAAATAGAGATGGCCCCATTAGCTTAGCTAGGAGTGAAAACAGCCATTCCTGGTCAGACGCCTCCGGACTCCATGCATGCAAAAGCCTGACAACAGCCCCAGCGCGAAGAAGGGTTAATCCCACGTACCTTGCTGGAACAGAGTCAGCGTGACTGAGGTAACGAGCAAGAAGAGGGCCTTGATGGGAGGGAAGTGAGCAGGCTCATGGGCAAAGATGTGAACCAGCTGCAAGAGAGAGAGAAGTGAAGCTGCTGCTGGCCCTGCATCCCCAGCCTCCCTGGGAGTGGCAGTCCCAGTCCAAAGCGCAGCTCCGTACCTGCCGGGTGAGTTCAATGGCAGAGACCTGGGGGATGGTGCTGTACATCTGTCCCAGCATCTCGCACAGCTGAGGCACCATGGGGGCAAAATCATCCAGGAGGGTCTTCACAGACTTCTCAAATATGGCACAGACAGACTGCGGGAGAAGAGGGACTGCATGAGCAATGGGCATCAGGAGACCTCTCCTGGGGGTCAGGGCTTGATGGATGGTTCTGAGGGGAGGGAAGAGATGGCAATGGGGACAGGGACCAGCCAGGCAGAGGGCTCAGAGCTGTACTGGTACTAGTGCCCTGCCCTGCAGTGCAAGATGCTCCCAGTGACCAGGAAACACTCTTCCCACCACAGCAGGAAGGCTCCCTGAGAGCCAGGGAGAAGTGGCTGGTGCAATGCTGCACATGAGCATTACTGAGTGTACTGGACAAATACCAGATGATACATGTCCAGGTCAGAGCAGAGCTATCCTCTCCTAGAGAACACAGGTTGGGTAGATCCCATCTCCCTGCTCCTGGCAGGGCCTCTGTTACTGGAGAGGAGCAGGGCTGATGGAGGCACAAGACAGACAAGAATGGCCAGATGCTGCTGGTGGTAGCAAGCACTGGTCCAGACAATCCAGCAAGACATCTCTCTCACAGGCCATCACCCAGAGTCTGTCCTTTGCTGTCCCCTGCTCAGGTCAGCAAGGACAGGCAGAGCTGCAGGTGGTATAAAGGTGAAGCCTGGTTACCTCCACCACCTGGGCATCATTCAGCCACTTGCTGAGAACCTTCTGTATGAGCTGGAAGACTTGCTGCAGAACCACCACCACCTGTAAGGAACAAGAGACACTGAAGAGAATTGGCCCCCACAGCACTGGGGAGGGGAGATTCAAGACTAAGCATGGCCTGGACTCAAACCTTCAGGTACCACCTCCCCTCTCCAAAGCTGGAAAGCTTTTTTTCTGAAGCAGCCTGGCATAGCTCACAGTTGGCAGGCAGCACCCAGGCCATCCTCCAGTGCAGCACCCAGCCAAGAGGCATCCTGCAGGTCACCTCTGCCCATCTCAGCAATGGTAGGATGAGCTGAAGGAGCTGTTTTAGCTGGAATGCACCAGCACTACCCTCTTGCTGGCACATGCTGCATCCCCCATTAATCCTCTCTCTTGGCTGCAGCAGTGAATAGTGAGGCTTTGGAAACTGTGGCAAAGAGCATCGAGCTATTGCTCTACTCACTGGGTTGGGTCCTTGCTGCACTGGCAGTTTCTTGACCTCAGTGCTTTCATGGTCGTCATCATGGTGGCTGATGTCTAGGGTGGTGAAGAGGTTGGAGAGCAGGCCCAGGATGTGGATGATGGCCAGCTTGTTGGAGGGATTGGGCTGCCAGGGGAAATAAAGCCAAAGTGTGACACAGACTGCACTGCTCAATCACAGACATATCTTTGGGATGCTGAGAAACCAAAACTGCAGAGGCAAAGTGCCAGAGAAGGGTTCCCTGCACTGTGCTCTCTCCTGAGTCCATGTTTAAGAGTGCTGCTTCAACACAGCAGCCCCAGGGCTACAGCCAGTGGGAGAAGCCACTTCTGGATCGAGGCAGCATGCAGGCACTCACCGTTTCATCAGCCAGCTTTTCCAGCTGTTGGATGTAGGGAGTGATCAGGGAGTGCAGGTTCTTCAGGATCTCTTCCACTTGCAGTGCAGAAAGCAGGAAACCAAGAGCCTGCATCAGCCACATGCACTGGCTCGTCTGGGACAGAGAGGAGACACAACAGGGCAGGTCACTGTCCAGCCCACAGCCCTACTGAACACATGCTAGCCCAGCCAGTAAAGCCAGGACCCGTGTACTGCAGCTCCTGAGCTGCTCTATCTGGGTCACTCTAGGTGCATCTCACTGGAGGGAAGGGGAACAGCTCCCTACCAGCTCCTATTCCCAGGGAACAGGAGCTCTGCCATCAGCATACCTGGCCTCTTCCCAGCACCCACCAAGGAAAAAGACCTGTTGGTGTCCAGAGATCTCCGTGCTGGCATCATTCACCCTACGTCAACACACCACCCTTTGTACAGCCTATCTCGTCCCCTGTGGGGTAAAGCATCCCACCCCATCCTGGCCATAGGCAGAGCCTGGGCTCTGTCCCCACACTTATCTCCCTTCTTTTTCTGCTTGAAGACATGCCTGCTCTCTTGGCATCCTTGGTTTTGGAGAGACTGGGACTTGCTAGAATTAAGCCTCCTTGGGCACTTCCCTCTCTGTGGGGACATACTTGCCCCAGCACAACCCTGGCCCACATGGGTGAAGACTGGCAGCACAGTGAGAGGCAGAGAGCAGGTTCTCCTGGTCCTGTACACCACAGATGCAGTGCTAAGCTCTCCTCTGGGGACAGCCCAACTTGCCACGGCACCCCCTATGTCTTCAGCTGATCATGACTAAGAGGGTATGAGGGGGCAAGCAGAACCAGTCAGAAGTGTGAGTCAGCCTCTCTTACCTTGTGAATCTGCTTCATCAACACCTCCTGCCAAATGGAAAGGCAGAGAAAAAGAGAAGGGTGAGTGCTGCAGAAAGCCCTTCCAAGAGGCAACACTGATGCAGGAGGTCAAGACAGCCAACACCAGTGTGGGCACAGACAAGCAGCATGTACTTGCCACAACCCGCCACAGGCAAGAAGTTAAAATCCTTGTCCCCTGATAAGCTCTTCCCTGAGCCAGCTCACTCAGCCATCCAGCAAGAGAAGTCTCTGGCTTGGACAGGCTGTGCAGCAGGACAGCTCAAGGAGTCAACCTCAGCCAGGGTTTTCTTACTCCAGTGACAGTGTTCCCCAGGCACTAAAAGCAGACACTCATGCCATCCACCTCTCTGCTCCCATGCACACGTCGGCAGCTTGCCCAAGCCCAGCCCTTCTCCTAGTGCCTCAGGACTCTGAACCCCATCTGCCTCAAATCTTGAGAGCCAAGAAGGACTATGGGACAAGCTACCACAGCACTGCAGGGACCGGTTCAGTCTCTGTGGAGAGGCCTGAACACCAGGATGCCCCCCAAGATGCGCAGTGGTAGCACTAGCTGCCTGGCAGGTGCACAGCTGGCAGGATGCTACTCCCAACAAGGCAAACAAAACCCCTGGGAAAGGACAGACACCGAAGTGCAACCTCAGTAGACCCCTTGGCAGTCATGCCTGCCAGTCTGCCATTTTTGCACTCACAGCAGAACACAGGGCCTGCCACCTGAGTTTACTGGCCTAGGAACAGGACAGACAAGTCCCCTTTGCCAAGCAAGATGCCCTGAGCTGCTGCTTTGTATCCTCCTGCCCTGATCCTCACAGAGGAAAGGGTGTGCATGGAACGCATTCCAGGTCACCACCACACATCCACCTGCATCCAGCTCCTACCTGCGACACAGCAACAATGTTGGCAGCATAGGGCGGCAGGTCGTATTTGCACTCCCGGCAGATCTTTTTCAGGGTGGAGACGCTGGAGATGGAGAGCTCAGGGTTGCCCAAGGCTTGGAGCACCAGCGGCAACACGTTGTTAATCATGACGGGGTGATCAGCCAGCCACTCGGATAGGGACCCTGCACACACAGATGGGATCAGACTGCAGGATTGCACCACAGGCTCTTGCTCCCTGTGTCCTGGGAAGCTCAGCTTTGCTTTTCACCACTGGTATTTCTGGGTAAGTGTGGTCTCAGAGGGGCTTTCCTTCCCCAACCCAGACTGTGCGCGAGCAAAGACCTCACCGATAGTGAACATGACGGTGTCAGCAAGCTGCACGTTGCTGATGCTGATCCGGGGAATGAGGCCGATCAGTCCTGGCACCACATCGGAGTAGTTTACATCGATGGTCTCAGCAATGGATTGGAAGCCATAGAGCAAGGCCTCTGTGTGCTGCCAGGGTGGGAGAGGCACCATTACAGCCATGCACTGATCCCTGATGCCCAACCCAGCCCCAACTCCAGGCACTAGCTCAGATTCCCCATGGTGGCTGAGGAGGCTGATCCCTGGGCAGTGCTAAGGACAGGGAGGCAGAAGACCTACTCCTCTTCCAAGCAGACCCCAGAGAGCCTGCAAGTGAGCTGGCAAGGTGCTTGTGCTCCTCACCTCTCTCATGTCCCTTGGCTCTCAATGCCCCATGGCAATGACAGGTCCCCGAGGGGCTGAAAGCCATCAGCCTGGCACCTGAGTCCTCTTGCTCACCTGCCATGTGGATGGCTGCTCCGTGTTGGTCAGGAGACGTCCCAGTTTGTCATAGAGGCTGCTCAGGAGCTCAGCGCCCAGCATCTCATACACATACATCAGTGTGTCAGAGATGTCCACCCTGCAGAGAATATGGGAGTCTCCAAATGCTGTCCCCATCCCATGCAGACACATTACTTTCCCTCCTACTGCTAGGCAAGGGCACAGGCACTGCCCACACAAGCACACTACTCCAACAACACAGAGTGATCCCATGGCTTTTTGGGTAGGGCAACTGGTGATGTGCCAAAACACCAGCTCGTTTGCACATCACCACCACAGCCAAAACAGTTTTTGGTGGAATGAACCTCCTCTGTGTCCCTCTTTGGCTCAGCCCACAGCACTCAGTCTCCAGGGTAGCAGGATGCTCCCTGCATCCTCAGTTGCCTGACAAGCAAATCCAAATCTCCCAGTTGTACCTGTATATCCGAAATTGCTCCTTCTCATCTGAAGACCAGAAGCCGTACTCCTCATCAGAGGGGAACTGGGCTTTGTGTAGCAGCACATCCACCAGTTGGAAATAGACAGGCCTGTAGACCTGCTGGTATACCGCCTGCTTGTCTGGCTCGAAGGAAAGGATGTCATCCTAGAGACAGGAGGAGGAATAAATACATTAGCTGTTGCAGGGGAAGGAAATGGAGCTAGCATGCCTGCTACACAGGGGACTTGGGGACATCTCCCAGGGCTGATGGATCCTATCATGCCTTGTAGGCTGCACTTCCAGCTCCCCAAGGTCCACCTAAAGCTGTCCTTCTGCAGAGGCAGCATTATATGGAGGCAACATGCCAGAAGCCCCAGCAGCTGAGCAGACTCTCAGCATGGTAACAGGGGGTGGCAGTGCCCTGCCATGTCCTTGCCTTGGGAGCATGCCTGCACCAGGAGCACATGTGCCTCACACTGCCACGCGGCAGGCTGGGACAGATGCCTGAGCACAGCACTCTCCTTCCTGCACCCATATCCTCAGAATCATCCAGAGAAGCAGCAAGAGGCAGTGGGAGCCTCAGCCTGGCCCCACGCCGAAGAGGAGCTGCTGGCATGGAACTGACTTCACCCCCCTTCCTGCCCTTGCTCAGCCACGCCACATCAGACTGCAGAGGAATGGAGCTGGGGGATAAACGGGAGCTAAAGATAGAGGATGAAATGGCAGGGCTTCTCTGCTGGTACAGGGAATGCCGGCCCTGGGAGAGGGACCTCATGCTCGGCAGCCACTAGAGCCATGCTTTTCTGCTGGCATGCAGCAAGGAGCTAAACAACCAGGTCTGCTGCTGGGAAAAAAAATAACATGAAGTTTTAATTAGTTATGTTAACAAGGCCCTTAAATACTGACTTGTACTTCTAAGGAAGACTGGTGGCAGAAAAAGCAAGCCATGGGGCCAGCATTTCCTAGGTATGTGCCCTGTGGCAGCTGCGAGTGCAGGGCAAGGAATTCCTGGGACCAAACACAGCCAGGCTAGACCCTAGTCTCCATGCACCAGTGCCTCTGAGCCTGCCTGGAGGGCAGGGCCCAGGCAGGGTGCCCACAGGGCCACTGACCTGCAAGGTGTACCAGAAGGTGAGTGTCAAGGAACTGGTGGTTTCGTTGACGGGGTAGTGTCCGGGGATACCAGTGCAGAACATGATCATGTTGACCAGGGCCAGGAAACTCTGCCAGTGCTCCACCTGGTCCAGGAGGGCCCTGAGAAGCATAGAGCATGGTCAGAGTGGCACCTCCACTGTAAGCCCAGCTCCTCTGCCCTGACACACGTCACTGGGTGCAGGACCGGCCCTGGACAAAGCTGCAGTGTGGGGAACAGCAGGCTGCTCCAAGCTCACTCCCTCTCTTGGGGACCATCTCCAGCACTCACCGGGAGTGGTTCTCCCCCAAGGCCACAGCAATGCGGCAGATCCCATGGGACGTCTCCATGTCCCCACTCTGGACTGCCTGGCGCAGCTGCTCTTGGAGTCCCAGCACTGGAGGGATGAGCTTGAGGAGGGTGTTCACGTACCTGCAAGCACAGCCTGAATCAGTGCCGAGCATCACCTCACTGGCATGGGCTGCCATGCCATCCATCCC
>NW_008681563.1:4125-14848 GCF_000695815.1 Acanthisitta chloris | reverse complement strand
TGCTTTGTGCAATGGGATGCATCCAGGAGCCTTTACTGCTTACACAAATGCTCACAGTCTGCAGCATCAGGTCAAAAGCTCAAGCCCTTAGCACTGCTGCAGCAGAGCCTGCAAGAGAAGACAAGGGCTGAGCCGCTGGCCATCAGCTCTGTGCAAATCTCCACTGTACCACGGTGTGGTCCACTGCCTCTGCCCCCCAAACCTGCTGGCAGGGCTGCCAGCATCCCCAGCTTGTCCCTGCCACAACCAGCTCTGAGTGAGCTGTGCCTGCACACAGCAGCGTCGATGGGGAGCAGGAGAATGGCAGCAAGAGCAGACCCGAGGCTCTTCTCACCGTGCTCACAGCCTGCACTACTCAGATCTGTGCGGAGGCAGCCTGAGCTGCCAGTGGGAAAGCGTGCGACTCTCCAGCATAGGCACATCCAGATTGTGTGCTGTGTCTGGAATGAAGTGGGCAGCCACCCTTGGGGACTCCTACCCAGGGAGAATGTTGGTCCCCTGGCACATCCCCTGGCCCCCACACTCCCAGGCTGCTGCAGCCCAGTGCGGCACAGCTCTCCCACATCCCATCCCGCACATCAGCCTCCCCTCCACACCGCTGCCTGTAAGGGATGGTAACCAAGGCAACGAGAAGGAGGCAGCCAAGGTGAAAGGCAGCCCAGGGCCCCCGGAGAGAGGCCGTGCTGGAGGCTGATGAGCAGCCTGCCTTTTCCCTGCCATTTCCCTGCCCGCCCAGGCGTGTTATCTGCAGCCGCAGCTCCCCGCCCGTCCCCCACACGCAGGTGCGGTGCTAAGGATGCTTGGAGCGGGAGGCACACATGATGCCAGCTCTCCTGTGCCCACCATGGGGAAGAGATGTGAGTGCTGAGACCAGGACAACCACACATCCTCCCTGGAGCAGCAGCGTGGCTCTTGCTATGGACGATTTAGGAGGGAACAAAGCCATTGGTGCCACCAGTTCAGGGACAGAATTGTGTTGGTAGTGGCAGCTTTCTCTCTGGGTCAGCAAGAGAAGACAGAGGGAACTAAGTGTCTCCAGTCCTATCCTCTCTGAGCTGCTGGAGGTCGCTCTCCTCTCATCCCTGAGTGCCCAGCCAAAAAGGCACAGGGGACCTTCGACTGTTCCAGTGTAGGGCAAATCCATCCTTCCTGTTTTTATGACCTTAGGAGTTTATGACAAGGATCCTCCTTCTGCTAGCTACCTTGAAATACAGTGCAGATGCCTGGACCTGAGCGGGTTCTCTGGACTCCCTGCACAGCCAACAGAGATAACCACCTGGGTTTGCTTCCATGCTGCAATCCCATGTTACTGAAGACTTCTAGAAAATGTTGAGTGAATCATGTCTTCTGAGCACCACCCTACCCTGCTCACTGCTCTGCAGATGTACAGGCAACTTGAACACAAGGGTCCCCAGCCAGGAGGCAAATGCTTGCTCTAGGTGAGTTGCTTTAATCAGTCACCCAAGACCCATGGACAAGTCAGCAAGAGCCGAGCTCCTCTCCACATCCAGGAGTAGAGAGCCTCAGGCCACTCCACCTAAATGGGCTTCCCAGCCCAAATGACCAGCTGATACCACATCCCTGACCAGGTGCAGAGGTTGCCCCAGGAAGCAGACACTGCACTTGCCAGCCCTGCTGCTAGCCACCACTTCCCATCCCTGGCACCCCAATGTCAGGCAGGAGAGGACAAAATCATCCTAGCTCGGGCGAGCCCCTGGATGGTCCAGCAGAGCAGCCAAAAACTGGGAATGCCTGTGAAAGAATATATGAACTTGGCAGCCATATGGTGACTCTTACCCATGTATTTCCCTCCAGCGATTTGTCTTAGCCTTCCCGAGCAAGATTTGCTATCCTGGTATTTAGCAGCTGCACAAATTTTGCTTCCATCAGTTTGTCCAGTCCCTTCTCAAAGCCTAGTGAACTGCATCATTTGCAGCTCCCTCTGTGCGACCAGCATCTCCTTCTGCTCTCCAACAACCCTCCCCAAACCACACCACAGTGTGGAGGACAACTTGCAGAGGGGAGATATGGGCAGCTCATATGGGACAATCTCATCCTTCCTGATCCAAAGGCTGAACCACACCCTGATGAGATAATAACCTAATCGTATTAGAAACCTGTTTCTAATGAAGCTCTTGGAAAACTCTTCTAGTGAAATTCCTCTTCAGGAATTCAGCACCAGGTGCCAAGAACAGAAAGGGATGGGCAGGACAACAGGCAATCCCACATAGACACCTGCAATCCTGCCAGCTCCACCACTGCAGCAACACACTGCTGCTTTCAAAGAGCAGACTCAGTGTCCAACACCCATATTCTGTAACTCCCATGATGGGCATACACCGCATGGAGGTCCCTCTCCCTGCTCTGACACTACCCAATGCACTACAGGAGTGTGGCCAAGTGCCACATGCCAGCTCTCCCTCTGCAGCACGCGCTGCCGAGCTCTCTGACCCACTTAGCTGAGGGGATAATCCTCAAATGAGACGGAAAATCCAGCCCAAGCCTCTCCTCTGCAAATGAGATGCAACAATATCTCCATTCCTCCCGTACTGTGACTCAGGAGCTTTCTATGGCCCTTGAGAGCAGAGGTGTGCTCAGAGATGCTCCAGTGCCAGCTCCTGGCCCAGCTTCCACAGTTTCTTCTCAGGAGTGCCATATCATAACAGAGGAGCAGTGTCCAGACTCCAGCAATGTCTGGGATACTCCCTTCTCCAGATGCAAAGGGCTGCCACCCGCCTGCCAGGTAAGGAGATCAAATGCTTCGCACCTATGAATCTCTGGTGCATCATCTTTAGTAACACCTCAGCAGCAGGAAACCATGCGCTGCTGCTAGGAAGCAGGGAAATGGGAGCTGCCAGCACAAGTGACTTACCCAAGGAAGCACCAGGACCAGGTGATCCTTGCCCATAATGTCACACCTGCCCTTCTCCACCTGGACAGAGGTGGCAGCCAGTTGCTCACAGGGTAAGGAGCTGCAGCATGAGAAGTGCCTTCCCCTGGGAAGATGACCCACAGGCTACCTAACCCTCAGTGTCAGAAGCCAAGTTCATGAACCACTGAGCTTTCTGATGGCAGAAGTATACCTGCATGACTGCCTCTGCAGCAACAACAATGAAGACAGCTGGGAGGGAGCAAGGGGGAAAGACACAGGGTCCAAACCACTCAGGGAACCCATGGGAAAGCATCGAGCCCCAAGACTAACCCACTCACAGTCAAATGCCCTACAAAGCTCTGGAGAGGACCATGCCAGCAGCCCAGCACCAAGAACGCTCTGAGCCTGTAGCCAAGGGCCCTGTGGAAACAAAGGCAAGAGACCAAAGAGGAAGGGAGCAGCTGAAAAGCAGCAGGGATCTCCCAGACTGTCAAGAGACAGAAAGGTCAGAAGATTCCCTGGGGGCTCTGGGAAGAGCTGGATCCACTTCAGTTGGGGGGGGGGGGACAGCCAGCACCAGAGGAAGCGAGAGAAGGGACACAGGATAGAGGACACAAGGAACAAAGGGGAAGAGAGAGCCCACCGGGGCCGGGAAGCAGCCGACACCACACACCGCCTGGCAGGGCAGCCCTGTGACAATGCCACCGCTGTCCCTGCACCCTAGGAGTGGGGGCTACACCAGGCTCCCACACTGGGCAGCCTTTCAGGCTGGCTGTCCGCCCTTCCTGGCCACTGCCTGCACGCCTACAGACAAGAAGGTGCTCTGCTGTGGCTGATGATGCATCCAAGAAGAAGGATAGAGAGTGAGTACTGATGATGATGTAAGGGAGCAGCCAGCACGGTAGGACCAAATGGGGCCAAAAACTGCATGGCACCATCAGCACAGGAGCAGAGAGGAAACCCCACTGTTAGTCATGCTTCTCACCAAAATTCACTTTGAAAGCTGAACAGAAAACTGCCTTTTAATCAGGTATGGAATCATAGCCAAGGGATTTCTGAGACTTAAGGGAAATGAAAAAAAGGATGACAAGAGTCCACATTTCAGAACTGCAAGTGACCTTCTCTCACCTCCTCATCTTCTGCACAAAACCTGCTACATGGGTTTGGACAGGGTCACAGCCTTTGCCAGACACAAGAAAAAGCAGCTTGTGGTCATCTTTTGAATGCTAGCAAATGAGGCAACCCCTCCCTACACCCAGCAGCACACCCTCATGGGTACCTTTGTGCACCAGGACTTGCAGTCTATAGATGCAACCCCTCGTGATGGAAAAGGACAGCCTCAGGCTGTGCTAGAGCTGGGGAACATGCTGGCTGCCCCTGCCCTGAAGCCAAGGGGAGGACCAAGGCCCACAACCACAGCATCAGCATCATTCCCACCACTGCAGAGCATCGGAGCCTGCACGATGTGCAGCGATGCACGGGGATGCATAGTGGCAGCAGCTCAGCCCAGTCTTCAAGGAAACCCTCCTCTTTGGGGGAAGGTTGCTAAGCAGCCAGGAAGGGATGTGGCCACGGGAACCAGAGATGTACTGTCCCTTTTGCAGGCATTGGTCCCAAGAGCTGACAGCAGCTCAGACAACGCAGCCAAGCAGACAAGCTCAGAGCCTCACAGCACAGCCCCAGCAGGACCTGTCTCAGTCCCAGCTCAGCTGTTCCAGGGGCAGCCACGGCCACAAAGGACAAAGCCTTGGCTGGCACAAGGTGTTGGAGCCTAGAGAAGGGAGAAAACCAACAGATTTGGTTTTATTATATCTGCATTGAATCAGCTCCTTGGCTGGACCAGCAATATGAGGCAGAGGAGGGTCTCTGAACTCCTCCTGGCAGGAACCAGGCACTCCTGGTCGGCTGCTGCACGATCTGACACAAAGAGCCAGAAGCAAGCATCACTGTCCGCTTGAGAGGTGAGGGTGGACATGGACTGTAGCCGCCCAAGACTACATGGTCCCTACAAGTCAACCATAGTACAAAGCCTTCCAACACCAACCATGAGAAACCAATAGACTCTAGTTGCTTTTAACATTCTCTCACTTCCAAACCCTGTTATCATTACTTCCAGGGCCAACGATAGCTAGAAAAAAAGCCCAAGAATTTTCTTTCCCACCCTGTTCCCCCATTGATGCCCAAGAGCACCAGCCTGCAGAACACAGGAGAGGCTGCCCTTACCTCTGGGCATCAGGCTGGGAAATGGCATTGACCACAGCCTCCACTGCTGTGTCGAAGAGCTCTGGGTCCTGCAGAGAGGTGAAAGCTGCCTGGATGAGGTTCTCACAGTCCATTAGTGGGATCTCTAGCTGAACCCAGCTGGAGAAGCACTTCAACACCTTCTGCTTGATGAAACCCGGGGAGTCCTGCTGCTGCAGCAGCTGCTCCAGCAAAGGGAAGACAGAGCCACACTCCTGTGCTAGGACGCTGCGTACCTGGCCCTTGCGGTACTGCGGGAGGCGACTGGTCTGAAACTCCTCGGGCAGGACAGTCAGCAGCTCCAGCAATGCCAGGCACCGTGCTCGCCCATCCACGTTGGAGTCCTCTGCCTGGAACATGCGCACCATGTCTGCCACAGCACAGGGCCAGGCCTCTGGCATCATGCTGAGCGCTAGGGAGGCCAGTGCCACACACAGCCGGGTCAGGACAATCTTGGAGCCACTGGCAAAGCGGGTGATGTGGGTGAAGAGCTGTGACTTGAGGGTCTCATACTGATCAGCTGGGATGTCATTCCAGTAACGGGAGATTTTAATGTGGAGAGCGCTGGCACCAAAGTACTGGATCTCAGGCACCTTGTCCATGTGGAGAAGCAGCCAGCTGAAGTGCCATGCCTGGGGGGACACCTGTGCCTGCATCAGCCATTTCTGAGCCAAGTTCTTGTTCTCGATGTTTGGGTCATAATACAGCTGATGGAGAGCCTGGAAGAGAGAGGGAAGCATCCTAGAGCAGCCAAGGAGCAGCACCGTGGCCTGTCCTGCCTGGAAAAAGCTCACCAGGAAGGCTCACTGGGACAGAGCCCGGTGCCTGGGCTGCCTGCCAGCAGCTGCCCTGCAAAGCCAGTCCCCATCCCCACGGCAGCCTGTGTGAGCTGGCCACCTCCTCAGACTCTTGGTGAAGCGAGAGTGATCTGGCAGCACAGAGAGGACCTGCAAAGTGTTCTTCCCCTCCTCTCAGGCTGCACTCTAGAAATTTCTTTTTCTTAGTCATTTGCTGTCTTCACTCATGCCAAACTTGCCTGCTTCCCTGCTGATGTGCCATCACTGGGGTGGGCACAGGACCCCTCTGCCACATGAGGGCTGTAAGGGACACAGCAGACCAGCACTCCTGCCTTCCACCCATACCTGCTCTCTGAAAGGTGCTGTGGATGCATCAGCTCTCAGAGAACACGCGTGGTCCAAAGCTTGCAACCATGAGCCCATGGAATGCAAGAGCCACTGCAAATCTTTGTCTGTCAGGTTGTACGGAGTCCTGGAAACCCACAGTCACTAAACTCAGGGATTAATCCTTCCATGAAGTCCCTTCGAAGTATTCCCAAACCTGCACAGATACAGCTGAGCCAGGAGAGCTGGCATCTAACCCTGCCTCTGCCACCACCTCCCATGACAGTCCAGGGCTGCTCAGTCCATTTCTCCATATGGAGAAGGGAAACATCACTTACCTGCTCTCACAGTTTTGGGAGATCTAGTTACTGCTTTGCAGAGCTCAGATCCACGTAACAGCCTCACACAGGCAGCAAGGCTTTATTTGCAGAAGAATATTACACAGATCTGAAGCCCAACACTAATTAGTTACTTATCCTGAGTGGGTGCAACTAACTAGTGATGTCTTTGCACATGGAGGGGAAGGGTAACTACCCCTTGCTTGAACTCCATTTTCCAGTAGTGAGGATTTCTGCCTGGTACAGCACGTTTCATTTCAAATTGCTGACTGCCCACACCAGGAGCAAGGAAAATCCGTGGCATCTGTTAGGCAATCAGGCACCCGTCGCACCCCACCAGCAAATCAGAGGATGATTCCAGCAGGTGCAGAGGATTTTTTTGTGTCCCCACCCTGGCTTTAAGTCTCAAATATCCTCCTCCTCCCCCCTAAAAAGCGCTATGAAATTCTGTGTAGCTCTTGTACCCAGGAGAGGATTTAAACCCTATTTTTAAGCATGCAGGGCAGGCAGCTTGGGGCACGGGAACAAGCTTCCCAAGCAAGCACTTGTGCCTTCCTCCTGCTGCTTCCCAGCGCAAGACCAAAGAGCAGGACAAAATGGCAGAAACCTTACAGAGTCAGCATTGCCTGGGCCATAATTTGAAAAACCTCTGTTCAAGACTTCATGGTGGGGGGAAATGAGGATAACCTCTTTGTAAGAAAGAAAGAGGTTATGAAGTACGTCGTAAGAGCCGGAGCCAGCCAACACGGGCTGCAGAGGGACAGTGTCTGACCCACTAAAATATGTATCCTGACACAGAAAAGGTTAACCCTAGATAAGTGGGACATGGCAAGAGAGAAATCTATCCAAACAGAGCAGCCAAGAGGAGCCCACAAGCTCTCAGCAGCCAGCCAAACCCTTTCTTTATTCCCAGTTATCTCGGACTTCTGCATCAAGCATCGTGCAGCTGCTGGGGCAGAAGTAAGAGCTGTCATCCCCTCAGCCAAGCAAAAATTTACTTCACTTCTGCAGCAGTAGCTGCAGATGTGCTAAAAGCTCAGCCACTCCTGGGGGTAGGAACCTGGCTCCTACCCCTGCTCTTGGGTTGAGGACTGAGTCATCCTGCAGCAGGGCTGAAGCTGGAGCTCCCAGCCACTATCGGCTCATTCTCTTACTTGCTCCCATCAGAGCTTGCTGCTTATTTTTTTCCCTGAATAAATCTCACTTGAGATTCCCAGAATGGTGACAGCCCACTCTTGCCTTCCCTGCTTGCTGGGCACTGTCACAAGGTGCAAAAGGCCCACAGCAATCCCTCTGCCTGTTCCTAGCCCAGGACTCCTCCCTGCCTCTTCCCAGTCTCTGTTTTTAACACCTCCACGCATTTCCTAATGAACTTATTTCTTCTATTTTGACTAGTGTTAACACTTAGAAAACTGTGGGGAGGAAGAGAATTCCTATGCATCATATATTATGATGCACGATGTTTACAACATGCCCCAGGAGCCCTAACCTCTAAACCAGCACAAAGTTTGCACAGCACAGACCTCACCATGTGTGGAGGATGTTAGTTCACATACTTCGGGCACACCACAGCAAGCCCCAGGAGTAATGTACACGTGGGGCAAGCACAGCACCACAGGTAACAGGGACCATGGCAGGGCAGCAGAGGTGGGGCTGGGGCACACTGTCTGCTGGGAAGCAGCATGAGGACTCATCCTCCACCTGGCTGGGGCTGACAGTGCTGCTGGCTAAGGCCTGATCCTGTCAGCACCTTCAAGCCACCAGACCCTGGTGCTTTCATGCAATCACCTGACTGAATGGAGAGGCGTGAGTGACCAGGCAGAGCCCAGCATGAGGCTGAGGTGCAATCATCCCGCACTTGGCTCCAGCACACAAACATCCTGCAGGCAGCCCCAGCAGAGACTCCAGCACTGGCTAGACTAAATAAAAAAAACCCAGCTGCTACATTGTAGCAAGGGCAAAGAAGGAGCACTACCACAGCTGCTCCCCTCAATGCTCCTGCTGGGGAAATGTCACTACCACTGCATTAGAGGAACAGTGAGCAACTGGATTGCAAAACCTCAGGCAGAGTCAGCTTTCCAGCCACACAGCCAGCTTTCCCACCACCACCACTCCAGCACCTCACATGCACCCCTCATGTTCCACTCTGTGCACAGTGCCCACCGTGAGCTCTCTGGAGAGGCATCCATCGCCTGGCAACACCACCCCAGAGCCCTGCATCTCCTGCAGGGAGCCTCTGGGGAGGTTTCCAGCAAAAGTCCCCAAGGACATGCGCTGGAGCCTCCACTGCTCAGCACCTCAGGGAGAAAGGGTATGGGGAGATGACAAAGTCTACCAACTACATGAAGATATTCAGAGGATAGATGCAAAGCTGATGCTGAATACTCATGCTGGAAGCTGTTGGAAGTCAGAAGAATATTCTGGAAAAAAATATCTGGTGACTTTCTCACTCCCCTTCCCCAAGCATCCTGCCTGAGAGGGAACTAGTCATGGTGGCTCCTGGAAGAAGCATGGCTGTTCCTGCCTGCATGCAGGATAGCAGGTGGACAGGAAAGGCAGCATGTGCCCCAGGGCTACCAACAGCACCCCCCATCTGGTGCTCTACACAACATGGGAGAGCCTTCTAGAGGACCTCCAATGAGCATGAATACTGGGAACATCCTAACCTAACTCAAAGCAGCAGAAAAAAAACCCTAGGAATAGACTAGGCTCTCTCCCTGGCCAACCACCCACATTAGCTGAGTACCACCCTCTGCTGAGAGCATGGGGCAGGGGGCTGCAAGGCACCATGCCCGGCAGAAGGGCACCTGAACACCCAGCATATTCCTCCCCAGCAAGGAAAGGCACTGACTTCATGCCAGAGGTGGGTACCAGCATTGGCTGCTGTTGGACTTTGACATGACCATGCCAGCCAGCACCCTGAGGCCCATCAGGAAGCACCGAAGATGACAAGGGGAACTCATTAGTGCCAGGAGGGAGAAGCAGAAGGCATGAAATCAGGCAGGGACATCTAACAGGGAGGCTTTGTGCATTCCGATTTGATCGGATGGCTGACACCAGACCTGCCTCCTCTGCAATTAGACCTGTAACGTGAGAGCTGGTAAACAGCCCGGCTGTCAGCTATGCCCTTTGGCCGGGGAAGGAGCTTTCTCCAACACCAGCTCTGCTTGGCTGAAAATAATTCAAGCTTATTATGATGGATCTTTCCTGCTTGAAAATGCTGTGGCCAAAGCCTCAGCCAGGCTTTAGTCACTAGAGTAGCATCAGCCCCCCAGGTAAGCTGCCTTGGGGCAGGGCAAGCTTGTCGAAAAGACATGGGTCAGAGGTCCCATGTTGGTTCCTTTGGCAGGTGAAAGAGGAGCAGTTCAACAGCACAGCCAAGCAGAGGCACCCGATCTTAGGTTGCATGCAGGTATTATGAGGGAAAAGGAGATGCTACGAGCACAGAATTCCCCAGCTCTCACCCCTCAGAGCTTCTGCATGAAGCTCAGGCTGTCTCCCCGGCTGCACCACCTAAATACATTAACATGGGGTGCCCTTCAGAGAGCTGTTGTGTCCATGACATTGTGGGGTGACAAGAGGAGCCTCAGAAACACAGGTGACCCCACAGAGCAAGAGTGTGCTGCCTGCTGGTCTTGGGGGCTCCAGGAAAAGACAGATGCCCTCCAAGGGACAGTCTGCTTCAGCAGGTACACCCCTGAGGTCTGCATCCCAGCAGGAGAAACAACAAGCTGCAAAATATGTTCCTGCTCTGCTCCTTGCCCCGTGCCCACAGCCATGGCATGGTGGGGGCAGCGGTAGCCATGGCCCCTCAACAACCACCAGCTTCCCCTCCAGCAGAATCTCCAGGATGTCTCCCACTGCAGTCTCTCACTGTCCTTTCTAGCTGAACGCACTTGCACTGCCAGTGCTCCAGGCCTGCAACAGCACAGCCATTACCCTGGCTCTGCCAAGCGAAGGGAACATCATCCCTGCCTCCCCTCGCCTGCAGCAGCCAGCCCCCCCGGCCCCAGTGGGACAGGCTGAGCAGCCAGCACCCTGGGAAGGCGGCAGCCTGCCGAAGCACCGAGGATAGCAAATGGATGCAAAATAAAGCTCTGTGTGTGCTGCCAGGCGTGCTGCTCCTGCTCAAGGACCCACGCTTTGCCGGC
>NW_008681563.1:0-4091 GCF_000695815.1 Acanthisitta chloris | reverse complement strand
CCCTGCCACTCTGCAGCCCCTCTTTGAGTCCAGCTTCCCCACACTGAGCCTTCAGTTGTCCAGAGGAGCCTGCAGCCTGGATGGCAGCCTCAGTATCCCTCCTGCTGCTTCATGGCCATCAGCACTCTGCAGAGTGCACGGGGGTCCCCAGCAGGGATGGGGGCTGGAGGAGACACGTGCACTCTCAGCGAGGGTGGCTAGAATGAGCAAAGAGTGAGCAGGACCAGAGAGGAACCCTGGGAGCACACAGCCCAGGTACATAATATATCTGCGCTGAGATGAGGCTCCAGCAAGGGCCCTTGTAGAGCTCAGCCGAGCCTCAGCAAACACAAGGTGCTGCCCTCTCATCCCATCATAGCCACACCACGAAAAGGAGCCATGTGTTCAGCCAAGTCTGGCTCTGGGTGGAATCTGGCAGGAAGACTTGCTTAAACATGAACCAAGGTGACTCTCCTCTTTCCTCAAATTTGCAAGAATCTCCTCTCCCAAGTTCCCCAGCTTACCAGCCCCAGCACAGCTGCCACATCTCACATATGCGGGCTGCCTCTAAAAAGTAAGTGGTCAAGCCACTGCTAGCAGTGCACCAGACAGAGGATGCCATTCCCCCACCCTCAAGTATTTGTAATTCTCTTGATCAGGTTTTTGAAGAGAGGCAACAACCTTCTGAAGAAAGCAAATACACTTGGGTTTCTCCTCCCCATCCTCCCGGGTGGAAGGCAGCCCCAGCAGCTGCCACATCCCCGAGGCTCAGCACCTCCGAGGAGCAGTGATCAAAGCCATCCCTCTCCCATCACGGTAGGCTCCGGATGTCAGCTCCATGACACCCCGCCTACCCATCCTGCTGGAGAGACTCTGTGCATTCATCAGGCATCTCCAGAGAGGCACACGGCAATCTGGAAGGCCCAGAGACGCCAGACCGCTAATGTGCTAGGGGAAAGACGTCAGCAAATATTACAAACACCTCAGAGGATGAGAGGCAGGCCAAGAGAGGAAAGACCTGGAAGAAATCAGACGAAAAAAGAGGGCGAGAGCAGGCACTCAGGAAATTCACGGAGGAATGGCACTGCCTTTATTCAGAGAGGCACACGGCAATCTGGAAGGCCCAGAGACGCCAGACCGCTAATGTGCTAGGGGAAAGACGTCAGCAAATATTACAAACACCTCAGAGGATGAGAGGCAGGCCAAGAGAGGAAAGACCTGGAAGAAATCAGACGAAAAAAGAGGGCGAGAGCAGGCACTCAGGAAATTCACGGAGGAATGGCACTGCCTTTATTTTTATTTCACAAGATCCTGCTGTGCTGAAGCAGATTCAACTGTGCTGAGAACAAGTGCAGAGGGTCTCACATTCTTCTCCTGTCCAATATCACAGTGTAAGGTGCTGCTACCCTTGACCTGAGGGAGACAAAAACTGCAGGGCACAAGTCCTGCTTGTGCACTGCTCCTCTGACATGGACACAGCCAGCAGGGACCAAACATCTGCAATCCATCTTCACCAGAGCAGGGTTCATGCTGCGGGAGTGTCACGTCCCCAGAGCAGCATCACCCCAGCACCAGGCTGTCAGTCACACCGGGGACAGCTCCTGGGCACCCAAAAGCACATGCAGGTCACAAACCAGATTGTACCGTTTAGGCAATGGGAGGCTGAGCATCCTCACAGGCTGAAGCCCTCAGCTTTCCCAGCCTTCTGTTCCCTCTGACCTCTCCAAATGCAGCAGCAGAGCCCTGCTCAGCAGCAGGTGCAGGGGAAGCAGAGCCAGCCCAGAGCTGCTGGACTCCTAGCAGGTCCACGCAGTATGGCCACGCCAGCCTGCTCTAGCTGTGCTAAAGCCAGAGCAGCATCTAGGTCAAGCTCAGAAGAAAACAAAAAGCAGATGAGCAGCCCTTGGCTGGGACTGGGGGATGCTGACACAGTAACCGTACCACAGCGTCTCAGCTCCAGCACAGCCCTGCTCCTTCCCTGTCATGAGAGAACTCCCTATGGAAAAACGTAGCAAAAAACCACAGGAAACAACTTTCAGATGGCCGCTGAAGTGCAGCACCTGAACCTGGCACCTCCTCAGGAACAAAGGCAGCTGCCTGCCTGCTGCCCACAGGCTTTCACACCTATCAGCCGGCCCAGCCTCCAGCATCTCCACCCTGGAACCACTGGTCACAGCTGGAGGGATCTAACAGGCTCTCTCTGGGACAGGTCATGCTGGATAAAGACAGCTATGATTCTCTTCAGCTACAGAGGCACCCAGAGCCCTGCAAACTGTGGGGGCATTTGCCCAGCCCACTGCATAATAAACAACAGCAGGGGTATGAAAGGGTCTTCCAGGGATGTTAATTCTCTCCATGAAAACCATCAGAAGGGCAAGATGGGCATGGTCTCACTAGAGACTGTTGTGGCTACAACTACCACATGTGATGACTTCCACCGCAGGTGACCTGTAGAGGCTTCAACCCTCTGATTCAAGAGATAACCAGCTCCTCATGCTGTTCCTAGCCCCAGTACTTATCGCTAACTGACTCAGAGTGGAGTCAAACCCCGACTTTAATCAGTATTCACTGTTATTAATGGAGCCATGCATAAAACCTAGCAGGTGGAGGAGCCCAGGCCAGTGGAAGCATAATTTATCTGCCAGCATCACCTCTGACAAAGCGGCTCTACCTACCTGCCTCCCACCAGCCCTGCCCCCAGCAAAGCCCATCTTTCCTTCGCTTTGTACCAGAAACACTCCACAGCTCTCCCTGTAAAACACCAACATAGGAGGGCTCCGAGCTACTGAACCTCTGGGTTTTTCTCTGATTCCACCCCACATTTCTTCCCCTGGGCAGGGACCGTGCTGTTGCCCCCTGCCAGCTGCTCAGAGCCCCACCGCAGTCCACAGCCACACCTTCAGCGGACACCACCGAGATGGCAAAGCCAGCAGAGACCAGAGAGGCTGAGCAGGCTGGGGGAGGGGAGATGAAGCCTCCTAGAGGGCATCTCTGCCTCCTCCCAGGCAGCAAGAGACTAAATCCTGAGCAGCATGGCGAGGATGAGCTGCCTCTTGGCACAGCCCCACTTCACCCAACCAGCACCGAGTGCCCCCCACCCTGGCACTGCCCACCCCTCCCGGGCAAGTGTGCACTTCATTGTTGGTGCAAACAAAGGAGCAGTTTATGTCTGCGGAAGAGAAACAAAGTCAGAGGCAAAATCATCCAGCAGCCCTGGATATATGCAGATTAATCTGCAGAAGGTTGCATTAATGTAGCATTTTCCAGACACCGGTTAATCCCTCTGACCATGCTCTATCTCCATCTAACTGGAAGAGATGGGCTGTGTCTCACCTGAAGCCCTAAGGGCAACTGGCACCCAGTTAAAAACCTGACATCCCTGACCCAACACCTCCCACCAGGCCAGGCAAACTCCTGGGGCGGGACAGGTGTGAAACATGCTTGGGGACGTTCAGTGGTGGACTTGGCAGGGCAGTAATGGTTAGACACGATGATCTTAGAAATACTTTCCAACCTCTAAGCGATTCCATGATTCTATGTGCCCACCAGCATGCCCGTGGGCATCACTTTGGCAAGGATCTCAGTCTATTCTTATAGAGGAAAAACGAGGACACTGGGATTCCCACCAGCTGTCTGAGGACCAAGCTAAGGATGTCTGTTGGCTATCTGGCTACAGGGTAAGTGGAAGGGTGAAGCACTCTCTGCTGTTTGCCCTTCAGGGATGCATCCTCTGCTGCCCTGCCCCCATCACCTCGAAGGTGGCCTAGGGAAGTTTTTTCCTCAGCTGCCTCCCTGGGTGCTCACTGGGGTGCCCTGCTTGGTCTCCCTAATGAACCCCAAATCACACACCATCTGCTCAGAGCTCTTTCCAGCAGCAGTGTGATGCCAGCAGGCCTTGGTTTGCCATGGCCATTTCCCGGATCCCAGATTTCAGCATTCACAGCCTCACTCCTGTTGCCCTGCAGCTGCTTCAGAGGACCTCGAGCATCAGCAAGAGCAAAGGGGCTAGATTCCAGGTTTAGAAAGGCATCACTGAGCCATCCATCCTCTGAAGGCTTTTCCCAACCATAATACCCAACAATTTCCAGCACCCGGCAATAGTCCCTTCCCTG
>NW_008681562.1:16436-17698 GCF_000695815.1 Acanthisitta chloris | reverse complement strand
ATTTCCACTTTTCTGTCCGGCTTCACCCATTCCCTCCCCCTTTCTGGTCTCTTTTTCTATCATTGATGTTTTTTTCTCCCCCCTCCCTTCTCACTGGTTCGCCATCTCATCCTCTCGGCTTTCTTGTTTTTCTTTTTTTCCTCTCTTTTCTCTCTCCCAGGCCACAATGCTCGGAAGATAAAGCTTTCTCGTTAACAGTTCACTGGTTATGCCTACATAGTAAAAAATGTGTAGCTTGATTAATGCCTTCCAGATGGTTAATTGAAAAAAATAGGGGGAGAATGCACCAATCTCTCCCCCCTCTTCAGCACTCTGCACACATATATCGCACAGGAAGAAAACTGCATTCAAGGGTGAAGGGAGCAATATATTTGAGAAACAGGGGCAGCCTCCTAACTCGAGGACGGTGTTGCCAGGCTGATGAGTTAGCTCTGTCCCTCCTTCATGCCCTCTTCCCTCATCTATCCCACCCCAAAATTCCCCATCCCAGAGAGCAATGCTCCTTCATGTACAACATGTAACACACACAAACCCTCCTCGCATCCTCATCTGAACCTCACCACCAGTACCGTGCTTCTCTGTCCTCACCCTGTGCTCCAACACCCCCGGAGCAACACCCACCCTCATTCTCTCCCCACATTTATTTTTTGGGGGGATGCACACACTCCTCGTGTGTCTTTCATGAATCTCAATCACGCAATCATTTGCGCACGAGTGACTCTGTTACCGGAGCCGTGAGCCTGCAGGAGCGGGAGGGCTGTGCCAGTGTGGTCTGGGCTTTTGGATTTGGCAGTGCCAAAGTGGGTAGGATGGAGGGGCATGAGGGTTGGGGGGCTGCAACTAGGGCCTTTGGGGCAGCTCGGGAGAAAAGTGGGGTGATAATGTGGTCAGCTATTCTCCATAGGTCATTGCTGGGCAATTTAATCAATACATCATCTGCTCCATGGACACGTGTTGGCTGTCTCCCTCTTACATACTGACATGCCCCCCCCCCCCAGCCGTAGCTCTGCCTACTCCCGGGTTCTTTGTCTCTCTCAAGGGAGAGACAGAGGAGGAACACAAATCCCTCCCCACCCCATTAATAGAGACACTGCCTTGCTGACGTGAGTCATGGAGGGTTTATGCCATGCCGTTGGGGGTGAGCCGCATCCAGCCCCCCGCCCTGCACACCTCCCACCACGGATCTCCCGGGTTTCCAGGGAAACAGCGGCCCCAAATGCTGCCTTTCACTTCTGCCTTTCATTTATCCTTTTTCCTTTTTT
>NW_008681562.1:14352-16423 GCF_000695815.1 Acanthisitta chloris | reverse complement strand
ACAACTGAATTTTTTTTCCTCCCTTCGCCTTTCAGGATCACCACCACAGCCGCTTGCATGATGGACCTGCGAAGGTACCCGCTGGACCAGCAGAACTGCACGCTGGAAATTGAGAGCTGTGCGTATGCCTTGTGCCCACCCTCTGCCACACAGTGCCACCTGATGCCACTTGCCCCAGCCATGGCTTCCCGCTCATGGGATGCCTCCCAGGGCTGTTATGGGCCACCCTTCCTGGAGGACATCCCCCGGGGCTCTATCCAAACTCTATCCTGAGGGGACCTTGTGGGGGAAATGCTCAGGAAAATGGAGCTCTGGCAGCAAGCTGGGCATTGAAATCACTCTCAGGAGGTGGTAGAAGCTCCCTTAGCCCTAAGGAAGCCCTGAGATCCAGTCCTCACTTGTGGCTGGCCCCACCCAAGCCTGCCCGCATTCCCTCCCTACCTGGATTTTCCCTTGGCTCCTATGGAAATCCCCTTCCAGCTGTGCTGGCAGAGGAGGTCTGACTCTCCCTCATAAAAATGCACTGCAGTATCCCTCCAGGAGTGGTACAGAGCAGCAGATCTCGCAGTAATGATGATGCAGCTTCGGTGGTGATTATCAGAGAATGGCTTTTTCCATTAAAGAGGTCCCCCAGCACCCATAGTCAGAAGGTGCTGTGCTGCCATACCCATCCTGCCTGGGCCTGGGCCTCGGGATGTGCAGCCATCACAGCGCTTGGCGTGGTGGGTAATGGGATGGAAATTAGGTCCTGCTGGAGGCACTAATGCCATGTCATTTCTGGCACTCCTTAACATTTTGAGAATAGTTTACAGTACAACCAAGAAAACAGAAGGCAGAGAATTACCCACAGTTCCCCATGTTGCGATTTTGTTCTTAATGGGTCATGTCAAGCCAATTTGTTAGTTGAAGTTACAATTCCTTACAATATTCCTAAGATCCAGGCAGAGATGAAGAGATTCAATTGTTTCCTTCCTCAGAGCTTTTCTCTTTTACACACTTGCACATTCGAAATCTACAGGGCTCCATTTTGTTTGCTTCCAAGTCCACACAACTCTGGAATAACAGTCCTTTATGGCTGGATTAAAACCCAATGTATATTAAAAAGAAAAACAGCCCAAAGCTCACTGAAATAGCCCTTTCCTGGTGCAGGGGTGTTAGATTTGTGAGGCAGCAGCAGGCAGCTGGCACCTCCTGCCCCACAGCAGCTCAGGGCACTTACCTGTAGGAGAGAAGCTAGTGCTGGCAGTGCCTGTTGATCCCATCCCTCCACCCCAAAAATATCCCTCACCACGTATACCCCCGCCTATCTGTGAGCCAGGATTCAGCACAAACCTGATGAGGCACGCTGCAAACAGGCTGTTAATCTGACATTTTAAGACGTCATATCAATACTTTTTGATATTTCAGACTGAAATGACTTGTCTTTGTGAAAGTTCGTTTACTTTTTAAAAGTAAAATGGAAATTTGGGTTTCTTTTTAAAGCAGGAAATCAAAGCGAACCATTTATTTTTAGACTGAACAACCTTTCCCTTTGGAAACACTTTTAAAAATGGCTTCCTGAAAAACAGGTTTTATTTCATATTGCATAATGCCATAACAAAAGAACAAAAATACAAAAATTGGTCTTCAATACCAGCAGGTCATAGAATAAATGGAATAGAGCTAGTTAACTGCAAGATCTCCTAAAATTAGTTACTGTAATTTGACATTTTCATTGCTGATCAGGAAGTAAATTTGAAGTCACTGCTGTTAAATTTGTGGATGATGAAGATAGCAGTCTGTGGGGCTTGCTTGCTGCACATTTGAATCCTTCTTAGTTTGAATCCATACAGAATGTTTTTGAATACAGCTAAATGCAGAGGTCTGTGCCTGGGTGTGGGAGTGCAGGGCCAGGCTGCCATCCCAAGGGGCTCAGACCTGCATGGCCATCGACCAGGGGGGATGATGAAGGGATGGGAGCCCTGAGCACAGCGGCTGGAGGCTTCGTGGCAGGACTCTGACAATAAGGGCTGGAGTGAGGCTTGGTTATATAAACCAGGGGAGCCATGAGTCAGAGCAGAGAATCAATTGG
>NW_008681562.1:13325-14333 GCF_000695815.1 Acanthisitta chloris | reverse complement strand
GAGGGTCTGTCTATATTTGGGTTCCAAAATTTAGAAAGGAAGCTGAGAAATCGGAAGGGAAAAGATGCTAAAAAGTGGTTCAAGGGCTAGAGCAGATGTTTTGCAGTGAGAAACCTCAATAGCTCAATCTGGTTTGTTTACTGCAAAGGAGGTGGAGAGGTGAATTGTTTACAGGCTGGGTGCACCTCTGCAGAGGGGGAGTGCTGGGTGGAAAGGGCTTGGGAACCTCCTGAGAAATTCAGAACAACCATCAGAGCCTGCAAATCTGAGCCAGATGAATTCAAATGTAAAATCACACACAATGTTTTTAGCTGAGAGAGTGTTTGAGCTGCTGGAATCAGTCACTGGGAGGAGTGGGGGACTTGACTGTTTCTTGCTGCTTCCCACACTGGGTCTGTGTGCTCTGGGAGAGATGCTGCAGCCAGGTGCAAACACCAGTTCCTGTGCACAGAGCGGGAGTACTGAGGCAGTGAGACATCCTGTGACATCTCGGTGTCTGCAGCAGATGAGAGGATAACCTAAGGGTCGTAAAACCCTGTGGGCTCACAAGTGCGAGTGATTTACTACTTATTGCTATGGGAGCAGGACCATGCCATGAGGGAAGGAGGTGGAGCCCTGGCTTAGCTGATTTGCATCAGAAGCAGATGTGGTATGGCATTTGGAAGACTGTTTTATTTTTTAGCACCCATGAATAAGCACAGTAATGACTGAGAGCACAGGATGTGGGCTTGGAGACATCAAATAATTCAGTTTGGCAAGAGAACTCAGGGTGTCTCTAGTCCAGCCTGCAGCTCAAAGCAGGGTCAGCTATGAGATTAGACCAGATTGTTGAAACCTTTGTCCACTCAGGACAGGATGACACAATCCCCAAAGGTTCAGCTCTGATCTGGGTTAAACCTTGGATACAAAGGCTAGGGAGAATAATTTCTCCTCCATGGTACATTCAACAACTCTTCATTCCCCTGATTACACTAATCCACTGGTGCTGGTTTTGGTGGGAGCTCTCCT
>NW_008681562.1:5489-13291 GCF_000695815.1 Acanthisitta chloris | reverse complement strand
CTGCCTCTCTGCTGCGAGGGTGTGTGGATAAGGCAGGCTGCTGTGCTGCAGTGCAGATGGTGAGTTAAAGCTGTTTGTGGGCATAGGTGAGGTTCACACTCTAAAGGAAGCCTTGCACCATGCTGTACCAAAGCCTGTACACATCGTTCTGCTTATTGCACACAGAGATGCTCCCATGCAGCTCTGCACTTTGCTTAGAGTAAGAGGCCACTCCTTGTGCAGCAACAGCCACAGGGCTTCAAAACCCAGCTTGCCACAAGTGAGTTAAAGCTGTTTGTGGGCATAGGTGAGGTTCACACTCTAAAGGAAGCCTTGCACCATGCTGTACCAAAGCCTGTACACATCGTTCTGCTTATTGCACACAGAGATGCTCCCATGCAGCTCTGCACTTTGCTTAGAGTAAGAGGCCACTCCTTGTGCAGCAACAGCCACAGGGCTTCAAAACCCAGCTTGCCACAAGCACTGTGACAAGTGGAGATCAAAACCCAGCTTGCCACAAGCACTGTGAATTTTCAAGTGGAGATGAATCCTTGCCCATGAGGGTAACAGGCAGGGCAGTGAACATGGCACTGATGGAAGGGCAGATACATGGTTTGCCCCCTGGTCCTCATTCCACATGAGTCCAGAGCACCTGGGAGGTCTTTCTCCTGAGACTGTGGCTTTGGACTCCTCAACACTTCTAGCTCATGCAGGCCTGTTTGGCCTATGTAGTTTGAGGTTAAAGTAAGAGGGTGTACCCTTGGCTAAGTTAACAAACTCAATACCCTGAAATGTAAGGAATGAATATTTGAAGCCTGACTCCCCTTCCTCTCTTGTCCTATTAATGCTCTTCTCAGCCAGCACTTGATAAAAGCAGACCTCAATCTCAGAGACTCTGTCCGCTTCTAGCACCCAAATTGTGACTGAGAGTACTTAGAAGGGGGAGGTGCTCTGATCTTCAGCTTCTTTTCAACTGCTCTTGTAGATCTTTTTCTCCCTGGGAATTTTTAATACTGAGATGCACTGTTTACCCAGTCCCACCAGTCACCAGTCTGTATTGTATGGTCTCCCCCTCCTGGTAAAAGGTGGCAGTTTTGACGAAGCAAAATGCTGTGTTTGGTGCATTTGAGAGAGGCTTCTGGTGCACAGGATCCTGTCATGTCAGTCATGGAGATTATGTAGTGCAAGTCAAGGCTTGATGGGCCATGTCTTACCTTCTTCTCCTGATTTCTACACAGAAGTGGTAGTTCTGACCAATTTTTTCCTCTTCTGCTGGGGACTGTACTGCCAGGCTCTGCTGAAGAAGAAAAGTACATCAGCAGGGAGGGGCTCGGCTTGCTATCTGATGGTGTGGGCTTGCTTTTGGATCCTTTTGCAGATCACCTTAGTGAAAATGGGGGTGTCATCTGGTCCAGCTTGTCAGCTTAGTTCTCCCTCTGTGCTTCTTCATCTCTGCAGATGGTTACACAGTTGATGACATTGTCTTCTTCTGGCAAGGAAATGATTCTGCTGTCACGGGAATGGAGGTGCTAGAACTGCCCCAGTTCACCATTATCGAGCAGAGGCTGGTCAGCAGGGAAGTGGTCTTCACCACCGGTGAGTCTCTGATGAAGGGATGCAGTGGCATGTGCAAACCTGCTGCTGATCAACATCAATGTGGTTGTTCCTCTCATTCAGGTCCTGAGGCAGTAACCTGGGATCTAGGCTTCAACCTAGGGTACTGTTCCTTTGGAAAAGAGGCGTTTTCTGTGCCCATCAACTTTGCTTCTGGATTTTGTTGCCTCTCTTCAAAGGCTTACAGGTTCATTTTCTTTGGTGCAATTGTTTTAATTTCTTAGTCTAAACAGTGACTGAGCTCAAAACAGAACCTCTTTAGAAAGTTCTCAGTCTTTATCCTATTTTTATGTGGTTTTCATCTGGGTCTCAAAGTTAATATAGGTGCAATAGTGAGGAGAAGAATATATCTATTGAAAAGCAAGTGGTCTATGAAATGATGCAAACCCATCTGTACATGGCAATAAAAAGATTTGGAGACAATACCTGGGACAATTCGGATACTGCCAGCTGGAAAGTTGGAGGGGTTTCAATTTCGGTTGTTGCCCTCACTTTGATCTGACACAGAGTTCACTGCCAAAACAGCATACCACACACCTGTTAAACAGGACAATTTTTGAATAGCCATGAAAACACAGCTTGAGTCTATCAGCAGTGGTGGCAGATGGTGATGTTGTCACAACAGTGCCCCAGGGGCACGCTGAGAGCAGGGTCCCGTTGCAATGATAATCCAGAGACCCACAACGAGAGGCAGTATCACTCCAAAAGAAGTTTGTGATCTAAATAGGTAAGGCCTTCAAAAGAAGACTGGTGAAATACTGTGTTCAAGCTACAAAAGTAGCGCATAGTGGTGAGAGAACTATACCTCCTTTTTCCCAGTCTACCTCCTTGAGCATTAAAAACTGTTGTTCTCTTCTTACTTTACCTGCCAGATCAGGATTACACCCATGTTTCAGTCTGCTGTGTTGTGAGGTAGGAAGGAACGATGACTTTCACAGCAATGAAAGAGGCCCTGTCAAAATTAGCCTGCTCCAGTGGAAGGACTGTAAAAATACTTTATTGTCCTCACTATTCCCACTAGGTTTGCTAAAAGATTAGGAGGAAGTTGCAGCAACTTGAAAATAATAATAATTTTTTTAAAAGAGATCTACAGATTAACTAACAGTACTCTATTTGCATATGAATTTGCCCAGTCTGACCATAACCCATTTTTAGAACAGCATGGGAAAAATATGATTCAGATCTTCATTGCCGTTTGGAGGAAATGTTAGCACAGGAAACACTGGAAAATCATCTCACAGCACCCAGATATAGGGTTAAAGTCTCCTGTGTAAGCCTGTATCAAATTGGCTTGTACCATAATAACAATTTCATCACTGAACAGCCATTCTCCCCTGATGTCTGATATAATAATGTACCTTATGTAGAGTTTCATTTCTTCTTAATATTCTGAGACAACTGATTCTGAAGAGACCCCTTTCAAAAACTGGTGAGTCTGCAAAGCCAAATTAAGAAAAAAAGAGATTTCTCATTATCCCTGCCTCTTGAGAACATTTCCCAAATAAAATTTCAGTTCCGTACCTAACCAAAACTCTTACCATAAATACAGCCTTGCCCTCCTCTCAAACAACATCTCCTTTTAATGTCTCATTGGCAGGTTCATATCTGCGCTTATCCTTGAGTTTCCGGATTAAGAGGAACATTGGTTACTTCATCCTGCAGACTTACATGCCATCTATTCTCATCACCATCCTGTCCTGGGTCTCCTTCTGGATCAATTATGATGCTTCTGCTGCACGAGTGGCACTGGGTATGTACCTTTTCATTAAACATTGAAGAATTTGCTTTCTTGTAGAAAAGAAAATACCTTATTGTATTTGCTTACCTAAGCAAGTCACATAGATCTGTCAAAGGTGTCATCCCAATGGACATTTTTTTCTGAGAACAACTTCAAATTTTCAGTCAGGAGAGCTACTTCTTCTTTGTTTAGAAATACTAGTACTTCCCAACCTGGAGTCTGGTTTTTTTGAGTCGGTAGAAGTTCTACCTTATAATTTTTGCGTGTGAGTGTAAACTCTGTCAAAAAACTCATAAATGGTCACTGCTTCTCTGATACACCGTGAGTCTGCCAGTTCCTTTGCTCTGGTTTGTACTTGTTTCCTTAAGAAGAGAAATCTGGGTGTCAACAGGTGTGCCAGGACTAGTTATCTGGATGATAAATGCTGACGGTGGTGGCCAGAAAGTAGTATGGGAATGGTTAAAAGATGAAAGAAATAAAGGAAGGGGCATTACACATTTTCGTTATAGTTTAGGGCCCATACAGACACTTTTTGTAGCTGAAGACTTTCCTAGCCAAGGCAAATGTGGGACAGCAGTTAAAGTCCAAGAAGTTCTTAAGCACATGCTCCCCCAAGTAGGAATGTTTTCTTATAAGAGAAAAAACAATGAGGTCTTTTAAGCAACAGAAGGAAAGTGGTGGTGGATTGCAGATAAGGATTTTGAAGAAGGAATGGGAGAAAGTGGTTGGCATAGGAGAATGGGGTTGTGCAACATGATATAAAGTTCAGAGGTTATAGGAGAGCCAAGGAGGGAGCAGGATTTCATCTGTGAGTGTGAAAACACTTGGAAAGGTGATGCAGCTCAGGTAGAGGCTGGGTCTTTCAGAAAAGGCAGGGGGTTTAAATTAGAATTTAAATCAGGTTTTAAACTAGGGTTTGAGAAGACTCAGAGGAAGGATGATTTGTGCAAAGATATAAAATAGATGATTTGGCTGTGCTTGCTTGGAGAGGCTGGAGCAGAGAGACAGGGAGTGAAGAAGAAAAACATGGTAAATTATAAAGGTAAGTTGCATTGACAAGAGTATAATCAGTGAGGGGAAAAAAAGAGACCATGGCAGACATTGCTGGCACAGTGAAAGCTCAAGCAGAAAGGTGGATGTGAGATGCACAGCTGTTGAATTTCTGCTGACATCTGGATTCAAAGGAGAAGACAGAAGAAAAACATTGTAGATCAGAACTAGAACAGCTCTCCCTAAACTATCCTGACAGTTCTCTGTCTAACTTATCCTTTAAAAGCTCCAAAGAAGGAAAATCCACAGCCTCCTCTGGTCACTTTATCTCCAGATTTACCTGCTTATACAGTCAAATAGTTCTTCTGTGCCTCTGCAATAGAAGTCTCTATTGCAATTGGTTCAGTTCTCAATGAAGACAGAGAGAACATTCTATTCCCCCTTTCTTTGCCTCAGATTTCTGGATATTTGCACTACTATCTAAATATAGACAATATAATGTAAGTATATAAATACGTCTCCCTTCTGTTTACTGTTCTGTGAACGGAAGACTAATAGTTCTTTAAGTCTTTTATCAGGAGTGACACTAGAGACATAATGAGGGTGAAGGGGAAGTGGGACACACAGAGGTCGAGGATGCACAGAGAGCTTTGAGAGCCATCATTGTAGAGGTAGAGCTGAAACCAGAGAAGCAAATTAAGGTCATACAGACTAAGAGAGATGCAAACAGCTAAGGAGAAGGGACACTAGAAGAAAAGGAGATCAGTAAGGTAAGAACAGCTGAGCTAGAGAAGTGAGAGAAGATGACTAGGTCGAAGAGGAAAAGTTACCACCCCCAAAAGAAGTATGAAGGCTCATTGCTATCTTTTTGGAGCTAGCAGAAGACTGTCATGGAGACAGATCTAAGGTCACTCTGACAGGCCAGAGAAGAGAAGAGGCTGAGAAGAAACCAAAGAAGAGGACTGAAGATGTGAGAGTAACCGTGGTGCCCCAAGGCTTTTGGAGACTGAGTAGATGCGGACAAGAGCGTTCAAGAAATGCTTATTTAAGATGGAAGAAATATGAGCAGACCTGAAAACTAGAGTGTGAGAAACATGGAAGGAGTGTGTACAGGTGATAATTGAAGTAATGAGTGGTAGAGCTGGTGAGAGGAATGTGGGAATTGATGCGGTAAAGAATGTAGAGAGAAGCCTATGAGGAAGGCAGAAAAATGAGTGCCATGGAGAGGGACTCTCTTCACTCTTTCTCCTATTCAAGGCATTGGAAAGACACAACAAATTATAAATTTATGTCAAGGATATTAAGGCATTCAGTAGCACAGTGTGAAACTTGATGAATTCGTGAAGTAGAAAAAAAGAGAGAAGAGATTGAGAGACAGAGCAAAACTGAATGTTTCCTATCACACTGAGGGAAAGAAGGAGGATCAGGGAGAAATTAAAGAAGCAAGGTCCAGAGGTTGTTGATCCTCATTGTCCTGATGATACTCAACTTTGACATTTTCTCCCTCTATTCACATTCTATAGTGATTTGTACTGGGCATCTGGGCTGAGAATAATGATAAATTTCTTCCCAGTTGCACCACTCCCATCCCTCCTGAGGCTGTCCAGCTGGGAGGAGGGATGAGGAAGCTGAGAGTGGCATTTCTGGAAACCATCCCACCTTGGTAACAGAGCACCTACCCTTTCCTTATAGGGGTCACCACGGTGCTTACAATGACTACCATCAACACCCATCTGCGGGAGACTCTCCCCAAGATCCCTTACGTCAAGGCTATTGATGTTTATCTCATGGGTTGCTTCGTGTTTGTGTTCCTGGCACTCCTGGAATATGCTTTTGTCAACTATATATTCTTTGGGCGAGGGCCCCGGCAGCAAAAGAAGCAGAGTGAGCGGATCAGCAAGGCCAACAACGAGCGCCACCGCTATGAAGAGAAGAGGGTGAGAGAGCAGGTTTGTCCTCTTCTTTCATTGTGGCAGGAGAATTCAGGCTCTCCACTGTTCATTCAGTCCTGGGTGAGCTGTGGAGCAGCTGTTGTCTTCATCATGAGAGATGAAGTCCCATTCCCCTGTCTGGTGATTACTGGGAATTTTTTCTTCTTGATCTTTTTGTCATCATCCTCAAACCAGTCTCATCAGGACCATGGAGCAGGTGTACCCAAAAGTACCCCTGTGGCTTTTGGTCCTACTGGGGTGGCAGAATCACACGACCCCACTCAAAAGTTTTCTGCAGCCACATGTGGCTGGTCATTCAACTCCAGCAGCAGTGGGCAACACTTTCAAATGCAGCATGTTCAGAGCTCACAAATGACCCTATCAGTGGTATTGTTACAGAGAAAACAGTCCAAAATCACCTCTAATGGTGTGTACATTCTGCACAGGACATCCCTGCTACCTTTCTCTCCATTTTGCCAGAGAGAAGGAGTCCAGTGTAGAGCAAAAAGGCTCATAAAGGGTCTAGAACATGTCGTATGAGGAGTTGAGTTTGTTTAGTCTTGAGAAGAGGCAGCTCAGGGATGAACTCATTCCTCTCCACAACTACCTGAAAGTACTACAACCCCCTTTAAGGTAGTTGTGGAGAGGTGAGGGATGGTCTTTTCTGCTGTGGCTGCAGTGAGAGAACTAGAGGGAACTGTCATAAGCTGAGACAGGGGAGGCTCAGATTACATATTAGGAAAACCTTTTTCACTGTTAGGGTGGTCAGGCACTGGAATAGGTAGTTCACAGGGGTGGTGGAGTCGCCATCCCTGGAAGTGTTTAAGAGGCGTCTGGATCTGATGCTGGAACATATGGTTTAGGGTTTACAGTGGAGTGACAGGTTAGTGGTTGGACTTGATGATCCTTAGAGGTGTCTTCCAACCATGATGATTCTATGATTCCCTATTCTAGGTTGACCCTTATGGTAACATCCTCCTCAGCACTCTGGAGATGAACAATGAGCTGCTGGCCACAGACATGATGAGCAGCGTTGGCGACTCTCGAAACTCTGTCATGTCCTTTGAAGGCTCAGGAATCCAGTTCCGGAAGCAGCTGGCCTCTCGGGATGGATTTGGGCACCACCCAACCCTGGACCGCCACGTCCCGCTGACCCACCACGCCGCGGCCCGCAACCGTGCCAACTGCCGCCTCCGCCGGCGGTCATCAAAGCTGAAGCTCAAAATCCCAGACCTGACAGATGTCAGCACCATTGACAAGTGGTCACGAATCATTTTTCCAATCACTTTTGGATTCTTCAACCTTGTTTACTGGTTATACTATGTAAATTGATGCCTGCAGCCTCCAAGAGAGATAGGGACAGACACTCAGACAATGACAACACAGGAGTGTTGTGATCTTTTGGGTTTGGGTTTTACTCTTTACTATCATTGTCATTTATTCCTATGATTCATTAGATTTATTCTAAGCTTACTCTTCTCTTTTCAGCACATGTAGAACCATGGAGTGTGGGGTGGGGTAAGGGAGAGAAGGGTAAGGGAGGGAGTTTG
>NW_008681562.1:0-5419 GCF_000695815.1 Acanthisitta chloris | reverse complement strand
GTAAAAAACAACAAAATCACCAAAAACCAAAAAAAAAAAAGAAAAAAAAGGAAAGGAAAAAAAGAAAAAAAAAAGAAAAAACCCACACCAACACCCCCCCCCAAAACCAAGAAAAGTTCAAGAAAAAGAGGGGGGAGATTTAAAGAAATTGAGTCAAGAACTGGTGGGGGTGATAGGTTATCTTTGGCTGTGCTCACTAATGCGCTATCCTCACTTCCATTTCGCTACTGAATTTCATATCTCTTTTCAGTCTTATATTTTTTAATCGTTTTTTTCTGTCGCTGCTCTTAACCCCTTCATGTTTATTCTTTCATGGATTCATGAGATGATGGGGTTTCATTCTCATGCTGTGAGATTTTTCTTTTCTTTTTCTCTCTCCCTCTCTCTTGCTTACAAGCCTAAAAGAATCTTTTAAACCAACAAATAAAAAGAACATTTATTTTGGAAGAGCTGGGAAGGGGGGAGGACAAGGCAATTATTTGGGAGGGAAGGGGCAATGTGGGGCTATGGGAGGGGGGGAGGAGGGAACTTATCAAAAACAAGGCACATTTGCAAGATGCCTTTTTCCACCTTCAGGAGTTTGCAAGCTGTTTTTCCTGGATGAATGTGTGTGTGTGCGGCGTGTGTGTGTGTGTGTGTGTGTGTCTGTGTGCACATTTGTTGATACAGATGTGTGTGTGCAAGCATGTTTTCTGGGGAGGGGAGCTGGGGAGGGGGGTTTTGTAATGTCTTTTGTAGAAAGAGAACACAGATGTCGTTTAACTGGCAGTGTTTTGGGGGGAATAGCAGGGGTTTGTTTGCTCATTGCAACTTGGTGAGGTTGGAGGTCGGAGTCCCAGCTCGCATTACAGAGACGGAGCTGGGGAGGTAGAGTGTGCAAATATACACTTACTGAGGAAAGAGAGGGATTTGGGGATCAGTAATGGGACAGTGCTGCTGTTCACCACTGGCCTCTGATCTCTAGGAGACCAAGCTGATTCAGTCCTCAAAGGAGGGGTTGTTCCTAATCATTCCCACCCTGCATCTTTCTTACAGAGTTTGGAAAGAAAAGGAGTTGCAGGATTCTGAAAACTTAACCCTTCCCCCCTCTACCTGTTCCTTGTGCCAGACAATGGACTCCACTCTCCAGCCACTGCGTGACCATAGCTTACATCAAGGTTCGGGAAAGGGTGGATGTCATTTAACTTTGTTATGCTTCAGGATGAAAAAATATGGAAATTGCAATTACCCCCTTTCCTAAGAAGTTCAGAAGCAAATGGTGGGTTGGCACCCTCTGATCTGTACTGCTTCTATCAGGCCTTGTTTTATGTCTGTTAATACATGTAGAGTGTTGAGAAGAGCACCCTGTGCCCTTTCTTGCAGATGTAGCTAAGGATGCAGTAGAGTTCCATGGAGCATCATCCCACTGAAAGACAGTGATCTTCAAAGACTGGGCAGGTGAATGAAAATGCTGAGCTTGTTGGTGCTTGTGGAATCCCCTAGAGCTGTAGCAGCTTCCATCCACAGGTATTCATTATGAAGGTACAGAAGGGTAACTTGGCCTTAGACAGGAAGGTCAACTTTTTCCAAAGGAGCCAGTGACTTTCAGGAAAATCACTGATTTATTGGCCACTTTGGCAATCACTGACCATCGATAATCTCCCTTATATTATTAATAAAAGCCATGAAAATTATGAATTCACAAGTGCAAAACTTTAACCCTAGGGTCATTCTGCCATTCCTGGAGTAATGATGAGAACCTTGTTCGTACCTGATGGAGTTTTTTCCTACTGGACCCACATACTCACACTGCCCTTTATCCAACCATCCCTTTGTTTTCCAGCTAGCATTCTTTTCTTTTTTCTTGATTCCCATTGCTTGGAAGAGCAGAGTGATCCTCTGAGACCTGGGAAACTCTTGGGTTTCAGATGACAGATGAATATAATGCACATCTTTCATTCACTATTTTATGTCTGTATAGTGCTATAAAAATGTGAATCACTATAGGCCTGACCTAGTAAGACTGAAGTCATGAAAAGTTTTGCCTTGATTAGGCAGGATTAGGCCTTATCAGAGTAATAAGTATTGTTATTTTTATATCAGTAATGTGTCTTATGCAGAATCTGAAGCATAAAAAATAGAGCATCCATCCTACCCAATTACCCCAGTTTCTGTCTCCCTCTCTCATGTTCATGCATGTACACATTTGGTCTGGGCCTCCCTGGACTTACCAAAGTTTTAGCACAATTGTTAAATCAGTCTTAGATTCTCCACTGCCCTGCAGAACAGTCTCTTGCTGATTTCTACATTCTAAAACAATGCTGTTATAAATGGGTTTTCCCAATATTATTGCAGTTTATGATCTATATGGATCTGTATAGGAATAAGAGTCTGGATCATGACTAGAGCTGGATGAGAGGGCTAAGACTGGATCGAGTAGTTGTGACTACCTGACACACAGGAAGGTAAAGCTTGGCCAATGGAGAAAATTATGGTTTCTAGTGGGATTCTAATTGGAAATATCTTTTAAATGTTGTAATGAAAATCATAAAGTTGTTTTATGATATCAGCAGTATTATGTCAGTGGATATATGCATGTCATGACTGCAGTTCCAAGGTGGACACTGCCTATCAGCAGGTTCAGTTTTTAAGGGGAGTCTAACCAGCTGATTGATGATTAAATAAAATATCTGAACACTTAACCTTTATATATATGATTGCAATGTAAAGGGTGGTCAGAACAATAAAAGTAGGAAAAGAAAGAGGCAGTTATAAGAAGCCTGTTAAGACTGGAGGGAAAACAAATGGCTGTGTGGTAAGAAATTATGAAGCTGAGGGAGATGACTCAGGAACTCCAGTAACTGAACAGTTGTAGTAAAAGTCTGACAAATGTGTGGCAGGAGTTAGGCTCCTGAGAGCTCTCTCAGCTGGTCCCAAAGACTGGCAGGGTCAGCAGCACACAGATGAAGCAAAACCCACCAATGCTCTTTGCTTCTTGGGTGCTGATCCCCACACAGAGTGGGGTCCTGACCGACGCCATCCAGTGCCCTGCAGGTACAGCCAAGGGCCTTCAGCAACTGGAGATTAGGTGCAGAGGGGCCATGTTTAGTACTTGTGGCTTCAATCAGAGATTGAGCCCAGAATTTCAGAGTGACAATCCAAAAGCGTTCCAGGGAAAAAGCACTGCTTAGCCGATTTCTTCACCTGCTGGGACTGGGAGCCAGACTCCTTTGCTATTGCCTCAGTTCTCTGTTGGCTGAGTTCTCTTTCTTATCAGGAGTCATCCTAGTTTTTTCTCTTTGAATGTTTCTGACTTGGTATTACCAGGTTGGTTTTACTTCATAGAGTCAGTATATTCAGACATCTGGACTATTTGGTCCGACACAATAATCTTTGCCAAAGAGTGTGCGGTCAGGACTTTTCACAGTTCAGGAACTGCCTTATAATTTCTGATGATGGGGCAGAATGCCGGAGAACAACAGAATGTCCTGTGAGTCAGATGAGTAATAGAAAATGTGTTCTCGTATAGGGGCGAGGGAAGAATGCTGAAGGCCTTTAGAAATGCCCTCCTCTAAAACTGAGGTAGCACGTCTGTGTCCCCCCTCCACAGCTGTCTGCATCCACCCCTAAGAGAAGCAACAAACCCATGTCTTGTTTTGAGGTCAGCAATCCAGAAAGGAGACAGCAAAGAAAAAAAGGCATTTTAATCATACTCAAGGCTCAGAGGTTTCAAGCCACTACAAGCATGAGTGTTATTGGAAAGGCGGAGGGGATTTCCACGCTGCATCTTGCATGCCCGCTGCTGTCCTCCTTTTCTTCCTAAAGGGAGAGCAGTGGGAAAAGGGGAGGAAAGAATGTGAGTGCTTCTGACTTTTGCTGCAGTGGTGCAGAAGGCAATTATCAGAGCTTGGTTTGTTGGCAGCTTGGGGCAGGATTGCTGCTCGCTGGGTCATGTTTTTCAGCAGACGCTGCAACTCAAACATGAGGGACACTCTAGGCTGCCTGAGGGAGATGGGCTGGGGGAGAATGTTTTGCACCTTTCCCATGCATAACAGCCTTAGGCAGGCATGTGAAAGAGGAGAAGGAAGGGCAGAAATAGAAATGAAATCTCTCTCAGGATATACATGGCCAACGCAACTCTATTGCTTCATTTTCTGATACTGTATCACTCAGGGACCTTTAGTAACTAGGACCTTGGGACTGTAATTCCATCTGTGTCCCTCCTATTCCCCCTTCACCTTGAGTATTAAGAACTGAAAAGACAATGAGAGAAAATGTGAAAGAGGGAAATAAGGGCCCTGCTAGCAAACCCCTGCTATTCCATGGGTGAAAGTAAAGCTTTGGTTACTAAGGTAAAAGGAAAATGTATACCTTTATATTCATGTCTTCAAGCATAAACCAGCCAGTAGTGTATATAGGATAAGTTCACAGTGCATGAAACAAACTGGACTGTAGGTTTTAACTGGCATCCAACTTTCTTGCATGCACATCTGACACCACGCCAGCAGCTTATGTCTTGCAAATAAGTTGGGAACCTGCCAAGGCTTGGCACTTCCTCTGTCCAATGGACAGCACATCCACTTCCCAGAAACAGAGCCAGGCAAGGAATGGATCTGCCCAGTCTGTTTGACCAGATCTACTCCAGAGGCTCTGGCAGAAGATAAGGGGTGGGGAAAGGAGTTGGTTTTTCCTTTATTGTGGGGAGGAGAAAGGGCCTTAAATCTCTCAGTTGTTTTCAGACAGAAGAGAAACTTCTGGAGCTGCAGACCAAAGGACAGCAGCTTTAGGGAAGGTGGTGACTGAAAACCTGTTGGAGAGAATGTGATGAGGAAAGGGTGGTTGGTGGGACAGAGCTGTAACTTCAGAAACAGAGCAAATAGGAGAGAGTTTGTGAAAATATATGTGCAATACACACTAGGTTTGATGGGACTAGAGCACTGAAATCCAGGGACATCCATGAGTCAGACAGGCTGGGTGCAGCTGCAGGCAGCACTCAAGGAAGCCCAGCCATGGCAGCAGTCCCCAGTGGGCAGAGACAGTGGTCTCTGGGAGAGAGTGAGGTCAGGAACAGGGAAAACAGAGGCAGACTCATGGTGCAAGGCCATCAGCATGAGCTCAGTCCCTGAGGCAGGGACAATCAGTTGCATCTGGACAAAGTTACAGGAGCTGGGCTTGGATGTGCAGGGGAGCGAGCGCAGTGCCAGGCTGGGGCATTGGCTGAGCTCTACCCTGGTGTCAGAGATCAGAGACAAGGCAAGAAATGTCCTGCTGGTTACCAAATGCTTTCTTGGAGATGAGACTGGGCTTATCAAGCAGGGTGGGATGTCTTTACAGTATACATGGAAACTGGGTTGGGGGCATGGGTCGGGTGAGAGATGTGAAACCAATGTGTTGGAAGCAGGACCTAACGCAGATGCTGGGAGGGAGGGAGGGAGAAAGG
>NW_008681561.1:0-4654 GCF_000695815.1 Acanthisitta chloris | reverse complement strand
CCCAGAAAGCCAGTCAAATCCTGGGCTATATCCAAAGAAGTGTGGCCCAGCAGGTTGAAGGAGGGGATTCTTCCCCTCTACTCTGCTCTTGTGAGATCCCTCCTGGAGTGCTGCACACAGTTCTGATGACACCAATGTAATGTGGACATGGAACTGTTGTAGCAAGTCCAGAGGAGGCCACAAAGCTGATCAGAGCACTGGAGCACCTCCTCTACAAAGACAGGCTGAGAGAGTTGGGGCTGTTCAGCCTGGAGAAGAGAAGGTTGTGTGGAGACCTCAGAGGAACCTGCCAGGATCTGAAGGGGCTACAGGGAGGCTGCAGAGGGACTCTATGTTAGGAGCTGCAGTGACAGGACAAGGGTTAATGGGGATAAATTTAAAAAGGGGAAATTTAGATCACATATGAGGAAGAAATTCTTTACTGTGAGGGTGGTGAGACACTGGCATAGGTTGCCCAGGGAGGCTGTGGCTGCCCCAAACCTGGCAGTGTTCAAAGTCAGGTTGGATAAAGCCTTGAACAACCTATTCTAGTGGGAGGTGTCCCTGCCCAGGGCAGGAGGTTGGGACTAGATGGTCTCTAAGCTCCATTCTAACCCCTTAACGTTCTAGGACACTGTGATTTCCAAGTGGAATTATTGAGCTTTCTCTTTTAGCATAGGAGGCAAAGGTGGCAATGATGGTGGTATCAATTTCCACTCTTTGAAGGTGAGCAACTAGACAGAAAGTCGTGTGTTGGGATGTCCAAACTGGGAAGGGAGCCACAGCCCATTGTTAGCTATCAGCAAATCAAGTCTGTGTGTGCCGTGTTGGCTTCCCTCAATGTTAATGAAGTTCTGCTTCCTTCTTAAGCCACATCATTTACAGCTAATGAAGCAGTGAGGGGGTGTGGGAGAGACAGCCTGGTGCAGGGGATGGTGACATGCTGGGGGAGGAAACCTCCTTGCAAATGGCATTCGTTACTTGGGATGGCTCCCAGCTGTCACTGCTCTTCTCCCCTGTGCTGTCTTCAGAGCATGCCTACTTTCTGCTCTGCAGGGAGAAAATTAGAGAGGCAGGGATAAAACAGCCTGATACAGTCAGGATGAGTGTGTTCCTTTTTGAACTCAATGTTTGAAAACAGTAGTGGGCTCCTCGGACTGCTTATTGAGATTCCTAGTGGAAACAAGAGCTCAGAGAAGGCTGGTTTCTATGTAAGCATTGCTAAAGCTTCTCTAGCCTAGTTGCAGCTAAAAAGAAGCTGAAAGGGTGAACGTTTTGTCTTGTGACATTGCTGTAAGGTATTTATCCTGGATTGCAAAGCATGCTGTCCTTTGTGATCATCTTGCCATGGTTCTGTTCCTAGCACAGTGTATGTGCTTTTGAGCAGCTCTTGGGCTTTGGAAGGCAGGGTGTGATTCCCTCTTTGCCTTGAGGTATGCACTTGGATTCATTCTCAGCCTGTAGTGTGTGGTCTGGTGCATCCAGAGTTAGTTTACCTACCTGGCAATAGGTTCTTCATCCTGACCTCTCCTCTCCACTTGGGCACCTAATCAGATTTACCACCACTGACAACCTCAGTTCCAGTGCAGAAGACTTTAAAAAACCCACAGCTAGAAATTGTAAGTGCCTTTTCACATGTTAATCTTGCAATGTGTTTGATTTTTCTGTTGTAAGGGAATAATTGCTTCTGCTTGGTTCACAGTACTAACTAACTGTAATGCAACATACTGCATAATCTTGGGGTGATTAGCTTCTGTGCTTAAGAATGTCAAGAAGTCCTGAAGCTTCTGTGTTTGAGTGTTAACTTAAGATAAAGTACTTTTTGCTTCTTCAGTTCAGTGTTTGTTGACTTAACACCAGAGGACAGAAGAACTAAATTAAAGTAATTCTGACTACAACACTGGGAGAACACTTAGGTTTGGGGTGGGGTGTTTTTTTTGTGGAAAAGTGAATTAAAGGTTGGAGAGACTAATGGATTTGCTGAGTAACAATAAAACAAAGCTGTGGTGCTGTTGGTAATCTGCCCCCAGTTGTGCTCTACTGCTCTGCCTAGTAATGTCTGTCTAGTTTATGTCTGGCTCATCTGGCCAATGTGTGGGTTTTCCTTTTCCATGTGAAGCTGCGGAACATTCCCTGCACTTACATGTTTGAGCTTCATGAAGGAGATGTAAAACTTGGCAGTGGATTGTCTATTTCTGAAGGAATCCTATATGAAGAGCAGTACGTCTCTTTGGCATTAAGCCTAATCACAGGCAGCTGATGATGTTGTAATTTTTGAGTAAAGTTTAATATTTGGATGTTTAAAAGAGCATTGGTCTAGCTCCAACTGAGTTTATCATTAAAAATTAATAGAAGCCTTTCTGGAAGTTGCAGTGTTTGGTGCAGAAGGGACTGGAATCTTCTGTTTATCCTCAGATGTGCATAGTCTTGGCAAAACGGTTGACCTTTCTTACCTTGGCTTCTCATTTCTGTGATATGCCTTGGTGTTGCTCTGGCTGGCCTTCTTTTAATGGTGAGTTTGATGAAACAAAAATAGTTTCCCTGTCAGCCCCTTAAAAGGAGCCTAAAACTGAGTGGGTATTGAGGGAATGAGTTCTCCCCTCTTGCCCCTGGCATAGTGAAGACCTAATGTGATGTCTATTTAGATGCTGTCTCTCAAAGCTCAATAATAATAATCAGAAATACACAAGGTGCACCAGCTTACTTCACGTGGGCTGGTGAACATTGTATAGGTAATGTAATTACGGATTTAAAATTGGTTTGACCAAGAGTAATCTGGGCTTTGCTAGCTTTGATGCCAAAATTACATCATTTTCATCCCTCCAAAAGTGCTTTTTTTTCCTTCCTACTGGCTCCATCTACTGTGCCTGAGGATACATGTGGAATTTCAGATGTCTTCAGCATGGATTCTCATGACCATATTAGCCAGAAATTTCCCGCTGACTCAATATTTCTTGAATCATGGGGTAGTTCCCAAAAAACCAGCACAGGCTAAGAAAATCCTAGAATCATAGAATCAGCTGGGTTGGAAAAGACCTCCAAGATCATCGAGTCCAACCCTACTATCATTACTAGACCATGGCACTAAGTGCCACATCCAGTCCTGTCTTGAAAACCTCCAGGGATGGTGAATCCACCACCTCCCTGGGCAGCCCATTCCAATGCCTCATCACTCTCTCTGTAAAAAATCTCTTCCTAATATCCAACCTAAACCTCCCCTGGCAGAGCTTGAGTCTGTGCCCTCTTGTCCTCCTGCTGGTTGCCTGGGAGAAGAGACCAACCCCCACCTGACTCCAACCTCCTGTCAGGGAGTTGTAGAGGGTGATAAGGTCTCCCCTGAGCCTCCTCTTCTCCAGGCTGAACACCCCCAACTCCCTCAGCCTCTGCTCATGGCACTTGTGCTCGAGTCCCTTCACCAGCCTCGTTGCTCTTCTCTGGGCCTGCCCCAGCACCTCAAAATGAGATTTAATCTCTTAAAAACAAACTGTTTAAAGAATATTGTTCAATATGTATAAAACTTAAGCTTAGAGCTGTTTAATTTGCTCAACAAAGAATAAAAGCTTAGTTAATTAGTGTTTTTCCACTCTGTTAACAAGGCAGCTTCCTTGCCTGCGCTGGTTAGAGTTCTTACTGCACTGTTGTTTGACAGTGACAAGTGGTATTTGATGCACTGATGGGGGTGAAGTAGGTACTGCCCATGATAAAGCCATTGAGGAAGTGATGAACTTTCTTAACTCACTGATTTCCCTGGCACAGCTCCCTAGTACTCATCAAGAATTCCTGTTGGACTTGTTTTCCCTGGAGTATTGGCTAATGGCTTTTTTTTCCCGTGAGTAAGAATACACCCCCCTGCTGCCATAAAGATGCAATGGAGGTCACTTGGTGTGTTCAGCCTGGAGGAGACTGAGGGGAAACCTCATCCCTGTATACAGCTTCCTCATTGATGTGACCTTTTCTCTCTGGCAACCAATGACAGGGCCCAAAGGAATGGTCTGCAGTTGCATCAGAGGAGGTTTAGGTTGGATATAAGAAAATTATTCTTCCCCCAGAGGTGTTTGGGCACTGGCAGAGCTCCCCACGGCAGTTGTCACAGCCCCAGGCCCGACAGAGCTCAAGGAGTGCTTGGGACAATGCTCTCAAGCACATGGTGGATGTGCCGGGCCAAGAGTTGGACTAGGTGATCCTCAAGGGTCCCTTCCAACTCTGATTACTCTGTAATTTCTGCATTTGGGGAAACTGGAGTGTGAGGGCTGATCTTCACCCTGAGGAAAACTGCATCCCTGCTCAGGGTGTTTCCCCTGCCTTCCTGCTGTTGGCAGGATGATGGGAGAAAGCCCCTTTGGTCAGGTCTGGTATTAGGAGCTGTTCTGACTTCTTACAAACCCTGTGGTGTGCTGGGTGATGGTGCTCAAACCTTCCTTTTCCATGGTCAGTTTGGTGCCTGGATGACATGGTGGTAGGTATGGTGTAAATGACCCAAGAGAGTGAAACAAACAACATTAGTCCTTTCACAGAGGTATTGATTTTCATACAAAAAGTTTATCTTCTGTGTTGAAAATAGAGGACAAATCGTAAAACTGACATATCTGATAAACTGGCTTTGACTGATACTCTCTTAATTTGCAATTTTGTTGAAGATTTGGATAAGAGCATTGAGTGCACCATTAGCAAGTTT
>NW_008681560.1:0-463 GCF_000695815.1 Acanthisitta chloris | reverse complement strand
AGTTTCTCATCCACTGTCACTCCCAGGCCTTTCTCCTCGTTGCTGGTGTCAGTGACTTCCCCACCCAACCTGTAGGTGTGCCTGGGCCCAGATGTAGGACCTTGCACTTCATTTTGTTGAACTTCATGAAGTTTGCATTGTTAGTCCTCTCAAGCCTGTCCAAGTCCCTCTGGATGGCACATCCCTCCAGCATGTCAACTGCCCCACACAGCTTGGTGTCATCGGTGAACTTGCTGAGGGTGCACTCAATCCCACTGTCCGTGTCGCCAACAAAGATGCTGAACAATGTCGACTCCAGTACCGATCCTGAGGGACATCACTCGTCACTGGCCTCACGTGGACAATAAACCCAACTCGAAACGTTCCTCTACTCTCACTGTTACAAACCAAGTCTCAGCCCTCGGCCGCGACCTGCATCCCTAGCGCCACCTCTTGGTGGAACGCGGATCTGCTGTGGCACTCA
>NW_008681559.1:6953-32448 GCF_000695815.1 Acanthisitta chloris | reverse complement strand
ATACTTGCCTCCTCTTTTGGCATTGAATTCAGTGTTGAAGTGTCAGAGATTCCCCTGGGATTGAAATTCTGTTTTCTAGATAACTCTAACTGAATCTGTTTTGCTTTCTGTACTGGTTGATTTCTTAATTTTTAATGCAATTACTCCTGATTTATACCAGTAAATTAGAAGTTGTTCTTTTAAACCAACAAACACAAGCCACCTGGGTATTCTTAATTGCCAAAATTAGTTGTTCACATATGCCTGCTTTATATCTCATGGAATTATTTTATTTAATGCCCAGGTTTCTATTCAAGAGGAGGAGGAGGAGTAGTGCATATCTACAGTGCTGCTGCCAGCTGAAGTGATTTATCAGTGTACTGCTGTGCAATGTTGTGTGGCATTTCTAACTCTCCTAATAAACCATGTATTTTCCTAGCATCTTTAAAAATCAGAAGCTTTGTGCTTTTCTTTCCAATTTCTGAACCTGCATGAATGGATACCCCAACACTCTCAGGGTAGATGTTATAGATAATTCTATTTTACTTCAGTGCTTGAACTGCTGCTTTAAATTTTAGGTTTGAGACAGGTATGACAGGTGTAACAGGTAATGCCACGGTGAAGATACAAGAAAACTCTTGCAAAGTTCAGTATGTTCTTGTCAATCCAGTGTGTCTTGGGAGACGAGATTACAAGAAAGACATTTTAAGAGAAAAAAGATGCTTTAATGTGTGCATCTTTCAAGAAGCATTGTACAAATATTTAGAGTTGCTCTGTTTGGAAAATGAGGAGGAGTAAATCTGAGTCCTATGAGGACTTTCTGTGTGTTCATTACTATTTTATCCTTACTAAAACAGGGCCAAATTAAAATAATATTTTAGGCTTATTTCACTGACTTCCACTATCTTTAGTCTTGTATATATACCCAGAATGAATATAAAATTAGCTATGGGTTCTTTATCCCACTTGCTTTACATCTGGTATAATAATTTATTCCTGAGCAATACCAAAGTAGAAAGAGCTTTCTGCTTGCTCTTCTTTGCCTTTCTGGTCCCATTACATTGCCATTAAGAACTTTTTGATGGCATCTAAATAATATCACGAAAAACATTTCAACTCTCAGTTGAAAAAGGGCATATGTTACACATAAACGTTGCACTGTTCACTTTTCATATGGATAAGTTTAAGATTTAATAAGGACACTATTTGCACATTTATATTGATGCTGTTGACTGACAAAATTAGTCAAAAGGATGAGTCTCACTTCTCTTGAGGACAGCTCCTGCTACTCAGATAGATGGAAGGCTGGTTATTGTGAAAACAATGATCTAGGAGGCTACAAATGCTGGCAAGTAAGAAGTCAAAAATCTTTCTAAAACCATAAAGACTGAATCTGTCTTACAGACACTGTCACTGCTGAAGGTCAGGTTTTTCTGAGCCTGTTATTTCTCTTGGTTGACTGTCACTTTCAGCTTTTGCTTTAATTGACCATAACTCAAAAATACTGCCTCTTTTTTTCACACTTTGTTACATTTCCGTGTTCGAAAAATGGGGGACAATGTTTATTTTAGCTCATGGGCCTTTACATTAGATGACACAGACTATGTCTGAGGAATGTGCCCTCCCATTTTGCTGTGACCTTGCCTTGAGCCAAACCTTGTTGCATCCTGTGCTTCCTGCTACAAGGTTTTTTGTTTAGGGTTTTTTGCTGCCTGGGATTCAGCTGTGTATCTCATCTATTATCCCCTGTGCCCCACTTCTTTCAGGTACAAACAGTCTGGCAAGAAAGTTCACTCTGGCAGTCCTCCAAGCTATTTTTCTGTGACATTCAGTTGTATGTTACATGTGTTACCTGTGCAGCTGCGGCACCGAGCGCATCCCAATGTAATGTGGTGCCTCTTTCAAAAGAAACTTTGTGAAGGCTTCCCAAGGCCTTTCCATTCCCATCTTTAACACTAGGCTACTTTCCTTGTTATTACAAGGATGACATTGACTATTAGGGAAATAGTAGCAGTGATATATTATTACTTTCCCTCTTCCTTTTGTCTATAACTTGTCTGTTGAGACTTTCTAATATTCGCATTGGATAACATCAATGAATAGCAATTTCTGGACAAGTTAAATGTTAATAAGTCCTTGTAAAGGTGTCAAGAAAAGTAGCACTAATTTAGTAATACATGATGGTTCACTGATAAGAATCACTGATCCAGTACATAAAGCCTGAAAAACTTACATTCAGGTGCTCAGGACAAATTAACATGGATTCCATGTTACAAAACCAGCCAGGCAGGTTTGCAAGATGCTGCTTTAGTCTTTTAAAGGCTATCTTGGTGCAGTTTCTCTCTTATTTCACTTTGGAGTTTGCTTTCTTTTAAAATAGAAATAACTATTTTAAAACATGGTACCTATTAAGTTCAATTTAGCTATTAAATTCCATTGAAATCAAGGGAGAATATTTCCATTAGCTTTAATGGAATGAGAAGGGGAATGCTGGAAGTGTGAAGAATTCTCAGTGTAGACAGACAATGTTTGTGCCATGTTTCTGCAACCAGTTGCCTATGGTGAATGCTGGTTTTTTTAATATGCAGTTCCAATAGTATAATGCATCATCTGTCTTTATTACCTTCTCCTGTAGGACTCTGATTTGTGACTGCTTAATGATTTGAGCTTGCAACAATACCCCACAAACTTGATAAAAATTATCTTTTATAAGCAGAGTGACTGAGGAAGGCATGAAATAATAAGAAATACCAGAGTCCTAGAAAAAAAATCAGGATGTGAAATGTAACTGTTTCTTAATATCTTCATTAATGAGGAGGGATTCTTCATTAAGCTAGGGAAAAAGGCTTGGATAAGATTAATTTAGAGTTTTCTTTATAATGTTTAAGTATAAAGAGCTATTCTTTTCCTCATATTGCAGGTTCAGAGATACTTAGAAGAATGAGTCACCTCTCAGTAGTATGCTCATGTACTGCCAATGAATAGAGAATATGCCTGTCATATTTGTATCGTGATAAAAGTATTTCATGAATCTGAGGGGAGAAGCATGCAGAGTATTTTTATTAGTTTGCATATATGTGACAAATAGCACAATTTGACATGTCTTGTAAAATGTTATTTTATTAGCTGTACTTATAGTTTGATACCATTCTGATAATCTTCTTTTTTTTCAAATTTCTTACTGTACAATGTTTTTAATGTATGAGTTACTAGTTTACATACACTTTTGCACCACTGCTGGGATTTTTCTAACACTTTCCTAATAACATTTTATATAGTGTGATAGATCTAACTGGAAAACTCCTGCAAAATAGCTATGGAAAGGTCAGAAGGATTTGTTCTCTAAATAATTCCACAGTTTATCTCGGTTTCTACTGGAAGAAATGTGATGTATTTGGAATATGAATGGGAAAACAATGCATGTTTTACATATCAAACCTCAAATCCGTTGTGAATCTTTAAATAGATTAATATAACTCCAGAATTCAGGTTTGTAGATAGACTTCTTACCAGTTTTGGCCTATTTATTTTTTGGTACTTCTTTTTGACACAGTCTGCTGATATGATTTCACTGCACATTTCATTCTTTGCTTGCACCACTTGGGTTTTAAATTATCATTGGAGGTGAGGACAGTTGCAGCTGCCTGTGTTGGCCTGGTAAATGCACTTTGCTGTGTGGGTACCTGCTGAGGTGGCTCCATGTTCCTATTTATCACAGGACATATACAAGAAACTATGGCAAATTCTGCCTAAACAGGTTTAGGTGTCTTTACTGCAGAGGCAAGTTTTGCTTCTTCCAAATGTCTGCCTGAGCTAAGCAGGCCAATAACTTAGAGAAGGCTTTACAAAATCTGCTTTGGTATATTTTCCTACCCCTCTAATCTCACCCCTTCTGCTTCCTTGCAGTGGAAGTTCTCTACATACCAAAATTATCTCTTTTTTGGCATTCCTCTCAAATCCTAAGGTCATAACGAGGTCAGGGGGTATTTAAGCTTCAAAATAGGTTATTTACCAACTGTCTTTCCAGATTTGAACTGCTGGATTGTTTTTTAATTAACATGCATGGAACTCTCAGTACCCTGGAAGTTAGTTTGATAGCAGTGTAATAATGACAGGTTTGGTCCTGCCACAACTAAACAGTAAGTATAGTGACTTTGGCTACTATGTCTCCTGAGACTACTTTAATTGTGCTTGTTTTAAAGGCAGGAGAAAAGGACAGAGTCTGCCAAGGCTCCTGAGCAGTATAATATGTGCAGGACACGTGTGTTTGAAATTACACGAAGAAAGGTAATAAACCAACTTAAAATTTAGTGCATTTTTTCTCAAAATGAGAATTCTGAACAATTCTGGTGAAAATGTATTCAAACTACTCTATGCCGAAGAACTGTTCAGCTAAATAGCTTCTCTGCATATGTAGATTGTATATGTGCATGTTCATATTGCTTTAACCAGAATTAATACATGCATTTGCCAATATCTTGCAATTTGCTCCATTTCAACAAATAATTCTAATTTGAGAGAAATAGATGTTCAGAACGAATGGAACCTACTTCTGGCCATGAGTCACCTTGTTTTCATCAGGGTGAGTGAGGAATAAAGAAGGGGAGAGATGAGTAATTTCTTCCCTCCTTGCCTCTTGGAATTTTACTCCTGTAAATTGCTATCTAGGGGGAGATCAAGATAAAGAGCTAAATTTACAGCTGAATGGTCAGGCCCTGAAACCTGTGGGCATAGAGCATTCCAGGGACAGTCAGTGTCTCTCCACAAGTGCCCATTGTCTGCATGGGGGCTGGAGCTGGAGACCTCATCTGGAATCCACCAGATCAACTATATTTAAAATTTCAGCATGAATCTACTGACCTTAAACCTTGAGTATAATTATTGCAGAGTCTGGACAATATTTTCTGTACTGAAGAGAGGAGAAACTGCCTAACACAAAAAAGAAATGGAAGTTTGTAATATAGGAAGTTCCTTCGGTGTCTGTGTTGAAGTGGTCTCATGCATCTGGTATGTACACAGTTACTTGGTTTAAAGGACCTGTCAGCAGAACATCAACATTTTATGCATGTCTTTCCTGAAGACATGGAACAAAAAGGTCTTTTCTTCTGGACTCCTATTCATGATGATGATGTTAGTTTGTTTTAATTGTGTGATAAGGAACAAGTTAAATTGAATCTATAGTTAAAAACAGTCAGGTTGAGAGAGGATTTATTCAGAATGCACTTAAAAAGCATTAATGGAAGAGAAAGATAAACTCAATATGATGAATAGAAAACTCTAAATGGCCTTGAGATTTTCAGTGTGAACAGAAGTTAGTGAGTGCTTGATAAATGACTGCTTAGCTCTTATCAATAAGCCTTTTCTAGCAGGCTGGATGACACTGTGTTTTTTCCCCACATTGAATCCCTTATGCTACTGGTGACTTCCCGTCCCTTCTGCACCATCCACATTTTTGTCATGTTGCCTCAGTTATTCCTCCCATGTTCCACTCCTCCATTCTGCATCACCTGGCCTATAAATAATGTTTTGTTGCTGTTAATGTGCTCTTGGCAGAGCATAGAACTTGCTCAGTATCAGGATATTTATTTATATCTTTTACCATCCTCTACTAGTTCTGGATTTTTTGTATTTTTTTTCTCAATTCTCTTCTTCTCTTGACAAAACGAAGCACCTCAACTGCACTGATCTGTTTTGGGGCTTGTTTGACCATCTAAATTTTCCATGCATCTTCGAGATGTCAATACATTAGTGTAGACTAACAAGTTACTTTGAAAGTGATGGAGTGAAACCATCCAAACTGTTATCCTGAGATTATTGAGTCTCCATGTAGAATAAAGCTGAATTGAAATATCTCTGTGGAACACAAGAAGCTTCCTTAGTAAAAACTACCAAATTATGGCAACATAAGGTATTTGATTTTGGTTTTGTTTTTGTTTTTTTTTTTTTAACCAAGGCTGGGAAAAACCTATTATTTGAGTAAGTGAAATTGCAATGAGACATTTGTAGCATGAAGCTCTTAGTGAACTTGCAAGAAACTGGAGAAAAGCATGAAAGTATCTCTGGATAAAGTACAATTCTGGGGAATATTATTGTCAACTCATATTTTTAACCAAAGTTATACTCAGTAATCCTATGTGCCTCCAGTCTGTGTGTAGTAAATAAAAATGCTGACTTTCCATACCTGTAGAAATAAAATCTAGAAGTATCGCTGATTATTTCTCTGTGTTTTGGGAAAAAAGGATTGGCTAAGCATTGTATCTACATCAATTTTTATACATTCAACTCTACTAAAATAGATACTAAAATAGGATAATATTGCAAGTGTGCCAAATTACACATGCAGTTTCTGATAGCGAAGTCACCATAAGTAATACTTTATTCTGGAAATAGGTTAAGACAGCACCTCAAGAAGCCTGGCATGACTTTGTAGGTCTGTTGATCTTGCTTGCTGTCATATCTTTTTCAGTGATCTGCAAACCAAAGGGTATATTGACTTTCTTTAGCCTTGGCTCTTGTGGCAACCTCTGTTCTTATCCTCTCCCACGTCTTTTAAAAGATAGTATTCCTGGTATCACTTTAACCAAAATTTCCCTGCAATTTTTTTATCTGTAGCATGCTTGTGTGAATGCTTTTTGCATAATAGCTTTCCACTGCATTTTGAGTTATTTCTTATACACCTCCATGGGAGTGGTCTGTTAATTTTCCTTTGTAGCAAGCAGGGCAAACATTGGCAAGGAATGGTTGTGTAGTAGTGTTGATTAACTACCATGTTTGATGCATTTTGGTTGTGCCTCCTTGGCAAAATGTGGGGAGGTAATTCAAAAATCTGTTTAAAATGAGCAGCAAACCTCAAGCCATCAGTTTGTAATTTTTATTCCTGTGCATTAATAGAGGGACTCAGCAACAAGCACCATGCAAAGTTAAGACAAACCTCTTGTAGTGGGGTTGACAGAAGAGCAGACTGATGAAAATCTAGGTAAAATCTGTAACTTGGTAAGCTGATGATGCTGAAATATGGGAAGAGAAGAATAAAAAGTGTTTTGGTTAAGGAAGTGTTTTACTGTTCTATTGTCACCCAGCACTGGTTGGGAAGCTACTGGCAATCATATCCTGTCACACAAACTTGAAGAAGAGAAACTACTGATAACTCCAGACTATCAAATTCTGACCTTGCTCATAAAAGGGTCATTTTTCTGAGTGTCTGGTATGTGTCATAAGTCTCTGAATAACTATGAATTACTTAAGGAGTACAGTGCTAAAAGCCAAATTTCTGGTAAACTAGATTAAATTGTACTTGCAAGCTATTTTACTTTTCATAAATGTCCGTGTTGCACACACAGTCAGAGCTGACCGGAGCGTGGACTTTCCTGACAGCAAAACAGAAAAGAAAATCAACTTTTGAAACCTTTCCTTCATTAAGAGTAAAGCAAAAATATTCCAAGTGCAGCTGAATGGTGGGGATACAGGCTGCTGACAAGGAAGTAAAATTAGAACCTGTAAACAAAAAAACAAACAGAAAAATCAGTGTTCTTTGACTTGTGAGAAATTTGGACAGAATCCAAAGATGGCACAAATAAGCTCTGAGTTACCTTACTGCCTTTCAGTCAAAACGTTCAATGGTATTGACATGTTTCCATGGAAAATGCAGTTGCACTGAGTCAGCATTTTCTGACATTAGCATTATTTTGTCAGTGGACTATTTCTGTATTTTCTTTCCCCTCAAGGCCCATGATTATTTCACAGCATAGAAATGAATGTTGCTTAAGAAGTGCACATCCAGTGTTTTGTTCTAGCATTGACAGCCTCACTTACTGAACTCTACTCTGACACTGCTTTGGATGCAGAACGAGTAATTGCTGTTGGAATAAAGAAAAATATAGGAAGCTAGGATGTTATTTCAAGAGAGGGCACTTGCTAGAACCCTGGGAGGTTATGGGAACTTAGTGCTGAGATAGGTTTTCCTGTAGTGAAGTAGTCAAAGGCTGTTCTCTCTCTCAGATGGACATCATGAACTATCCTGGGGGACTTCAACATTTTCAAGCTCTTTAACTGCAGAATGCTTAGTTTCCCTTCCATCAGTGCCTATAAGCCAACTTTTTATCCCTCTGAATTGCACAGTATTTTTTAATTAATGGGGAAAAATAGGTGAACAGCTACAACAAAGCCCACAAATGGTCTTTTAAAATGCTTTTCTTTAAGACTGTTAACTACTGCAGGGCTGAAATTGATTGAAAATACAGTCTTGACTTCCTCAATGCACAAGCCAATGGAAATCTATAATAACCTCTGGGGAGAGAAAATCAAAGTTTATAGGTTCAGTGACTGTGAGAAGACTCATCAGCTCCAAAGCTGAGTGTGCATGTTGTCAAGGCAGTTTTGTATTAAACAAAAGTATACTTTTGAAAAAAATTCTTTTGTCTTATTTCTGTAGTAACTGCCCTGGCTAATCCTTATTAACCACAGAAAGGCAGGGAATGAATTCCTGCCTGTAAATTAAGGTCAAACAGTGGCATCTGTAGGAGTATAATCCTGTATGTATATCCTTTGCAGTGTTATGGACAGTGCAAAAAAATATAACAAAGTGACTGGATGCTAGTTGCTCTCTAGCATTTCACTAGGAAAAAGAATGACTGAAATTAACGGAATTAAGAACCATATGCAAGGAAATGACAATGTAGACAATTAGAGGGGCTGCCTTGAAATAGTTTTATACCTAATTATTTTATCATGCCATGTTTAACTTTAGCTGAAGAATCAAATTGATTGAAATTAGAAGATTGAAATAAACATGATTATATTAAAAAGGGAAATGTGGAACTGACAAAAGGAAATATTTTTCAGTACAACTTTTGATTAAACTGTAGAACTTTCAGGCACAGGAAGCTATTCAGGTCATGAAAATAAAATCATGAGATGATAAAGTATTTACATTGGATATCCATAACTTCTTTAATTAATGACATGTGCACCTGGAAGGATTTCAAACAGGTATTTGTTGGAGTTGAGGTTTGGAGCACATTATTCTGCATATTCTACCTTGTTCTGAAAGAAGAGTCCAATTGAATTAAAATGTTGGTATTGCACTGAGGAAAGCCAGCTGCATGCCAGCCAGCATGTAGTCAGCAGGCTTAGGGGTGAAATTATTCCCTTCCACCCAGCACATGTGAAACTATACCAGTAGTGCTCTGTCTAGTTTTGGGCTCCTCAGTACAAGGGAGGCAAACACTGTAGCACAAGTCCAGTGGAGGCCACCAGGATGACCTGGGGGCTGAAGCAGAAGGTGTACAAGGAAAGGCTGAAAGCAGTGGTTTGTTTAAGCAGGAGGAGACATAGAGCAGATCTTATTGCTGTTTACAAATACCTGATTTGGAAGAATAGAGAATGGTGTCAGACATTTCTAGGATGTAAGCAGGGATAGAACTGGAGGCAGCATTTGAAATGTGGGAAATTCTTTTTTTTGGTGAGTTTTGTTGAACTGGAGGCAGCATTTGAAATGTGGGGAATTCTTTTTTTGGTGAGTTTTGTGGGTTATTTCTTTATTTAACCATGAATGTGTCAAACATCACCTGACAGGTGAGGGTGGAATAGCTTATTTGGAGAGGTTGGGGGATCTTCATTCTTAGAAATACTGAACATGTGATAAGAGATGGCCATGAGCTGTACAAGCTGACTATAATTCATAGTTAAATGAGAATCATATAAAAATACATCAAAGATATTTTGTGGTCAGAAATGAAATTACTTGTGACATTTATCTTCACTCTTATTATCTGCTACTTACAGATCACAGAGCAAATGTCAAATGTTTCCAATAGTCCCATACATTTTCAGGTTTTTTTGTATCTGGTAAGGGTTTTTTTGAGCTGTGATTTTCATGTAGTTGTTTGCTTTTATTTTTGGTGCTGTGTGTTCATTGACTACTTAAGACAAAGAAGGGGGGTGGTTCCTGGCTGATATATTATTTACAATATGAATGTCTCTAAAGCTCAATGTTAACTCACTTGACAGGCCTATATGTGACTCTTTTTAGGGTGAAGTTTCCTACAGTGTTTCAAATAATCTTTTATAGCGATGTCAGTGTTGCTCTTGCACATTATACTATAATTTCTTAAATAATGTCTTTTAAAAAATTAGTTCTGTGCTAGAACTTGCGTTCATCCAGTAACAGTTGCAAGGTGGCTATATTAAGCCCTGACAAAACGAATCTTTTAGAAGTCTGAAATTGTGTGCAGATTATATTATATTCAGCTTCATAACATGTTCAGCTAATTTTTAAATGTAATCTTTCAATAATTCTGTCACTCAGTTGTCTAACAAGTTGCTCACAGCATAATGAAGTTTATTCTTAGACAGTGAAAGACAGAACAGCCACCTCCATGGGGTTTATATATCCTTTTATTTGAGAATAATTTTTGTTAGGGAGGAATGTACATGAGGGTTGATGCCTTAGGAAGCTGATTCTGGAGCAGTATTTTGGAAACACAGCAGAGGGGTATATAAGAGAGAATTATGGATAATGGGCTACTATGGTATTAAAGGTGAGGAACATTCAAGCGTGTTACTGAGCTAGTTAGCAGAGGGAAAGGAGTGGTTTTAGCAGCACTGGAAAGATGAAGCTAGAACATTAATGAACTTGTGGATTCAATGCAGAAGAAGAAGTGATAAACAAGATCATACGATGGTTCGTATTGTAAAGGACTATTAAAGGCCATTTAGTGAACTCTCATGCAGTGAGCAGGGGCAGCTTCAACTAGATAGGGTTCCTCAGAGTCCCATCCAACCCGACCTTGAATGTTTCCAGGGATGGGGCATCTACAGCCTCTCTGGGCATCCTGTTCCAGTGTTTGACCACCATCCTCATGAAATATCTTCTTTATATCTATTCTGAATCTACCCTTGTTTAGTTTAAAACCTTTGTCTCTTGCCCTATCACTACAGGCCCTATTAAAATGCCCATTCCCATCTTTCTTATGAGACCTCTTTAATTACTGAAAGGCCTCAATAAGGTCTCCCTGGAGCTCTCTCTTCTCCAGACTGAACAATCCCAACTCTCTCACCCTTTCTTCACAGCCTTCTGATCATTTCTGTGTCCCTCCTCTGGATGTGCTCCAACAGGTCCCTGTCTTTCCTGTGCTGAGGATCCCAGAGCTGGACACAGTACACCATTTGGGGTTCACCAGAGCAAACGCAAGGGTCAGAATCGTCTCCCTCAACTTGCTGGCCAGGCTTGTTTTGATGCAGCCCAGAATGCAGCTGGGTTTCTGGGATGTGAGTGCACATTGATGGGTCATGTCCAGCTTTTCATCCACCAGACTCCTCAGGTCCATCTTGGCAGGGCTGCTCTCAATCCTTTCATCCCCCAGCCTGGACTGGTACAAGGGGTTGCCCTGACCCAGGGGCAGGACGTTGCACTTGGCTTTGTTGAACTTCATGAGGTTCTTGCAAGGACCCACCTCTCAAGCCTGTCCAGGTCCCTCTGGATGGCATCCCGTCCTTCAGGTGTGTCAACCACACCACTCAGCTTGGTGTCATCGGCAAACTTGCTGAGGGTGCACTTGATCCTACTGTCTAGGCCATTGTTGAAGATCTTAAACAACAGTACTGGTCCCAATAGGGATTCCTGAGGGACATTAGTTGTCACTGATCTTCATCTGGACTTTGGACCATTGACCACTACCCTCTGGATGTGACCATCCAGGCAGTACTTCATCCACCAAACAGTCCATGCATCAAATCAGTCTTTCTCCAATTTAAAGAGAAAGATATTGTGGGGGACCGCTTCAAAGGCCTTACAGAAGCCCAGACAGATGACATCAGTAGCTCTTCCCTAGTCCACTGATGTAGTCACACCAAGATACAATAAGAAGACCTTAAACAAAGCCATATTCCCTGGTTCAAATCAAGACAAAGAAAGGATGAATAACCACTGGATATTACAAAAGATATAAAGAAATGCCACATGTATAGCAAGAAAGTCTCTAGTGAGAACAGGACTAAAGAACTGTTAGAAAAAGGTGTAGAAATAAATTGAATCTAAGCAGTATAATAAAATAAATTTGAATGGCTCTTCCTTGTACTACCTACACGCTGCCCTTAAATTAATTTTTAGATTAATTTCACAGAAACACTGAGAAAACACATACACACAAAAATCTAAACTATTCAGTATTATAAACTCTTACATGCAAAGCAGCTTCCAGACTTCATCACATTCATGATATGTGTATTCAAATATTTGAACTGAAGCAGCTCTGTAGCAGTACTGAATTGAAAGTATGCAATCAGCAAAATCTGAAGACTTTTTTTTGTGGAATTAATTCAATTGTGACCTAAACTGCTATCAAAACTCAATTCAGCTGTGTATAGAAATGTGAAACACTTGAAGTAGCATGCAACTTGTAAACACTAAATATTTTCCCTAAGCCTGTTTGCATTTCTAGCACATTTATGCCTGCTTGTTCTACTTCCATTTGATAGGAATACCAAATGAGGCACTGCTGTAGTTGCAACTGTATGAAATGCTCTGCGTTCATTTGTCATGCTGCATTAAACTGTAAAGGCATTAATGACCAATACAGGGAATGATGTCATTAAACAGAGCTTAAATAGACAGAGCTGAGATCATTAATGAAGCCAGGAGATAGGAGACACAAACTTCAGGGACAAATTACTACCATGCCTAATTTGTTACTGTATAAAAGTCCATGAGATGTGGAAATAGCATTGAAAATCAGTAGGGATGGAATGCTCATCTTGTTTGAAATTAAGGGGTATTTGTTAAACAGAGTAGCTCCGTTACAAGTTTTAGGCATTGCTTTCCATTGCTAGTCCCATGAGAGCTGGGCCATATACAGTTTAACCCTTTCAGATGCAGTGCTGGATTTTCAGGCACTGTGATCTCAAGATACCAGTTTATGTAGCCATGCTGAAGCTACTGTACAGATGTGCTGTCCCAGAGGATAACTGGTTAGCTGTGTCCTGTACAACCAGTGTGTAGTCTCTTTTACAGTGTAGCTATTTATACTCTGTATAATCTCTTACTTAGCTTATCACAAATGCACAGTCCTTAAGTACAGTGTGCTGTTAGGTTTTATGAAAAGACATGGATTGCATTTTTCAAAGTATTTAATGTCTGTTTTCAAAGAAGGTGCTAGCAGCAGTATGCATTGCACAACTTCATCTTGGGTGATAGGTTTTGGAAGGCCAAACCAGATTTGACATCTTTGTGCAAAATAGATTTTAACAAATGAATGGTGGTGAGAGGGTTACCTGCTTAGGATGGAACATGAGGAGAGGAAGATGGGGGAGGGTCATGGAGAGGCATCAGTTCTGAATCAGCGGAGAGTGAGGTGAAGCTGAAATTTAGTTTCTCTCACAAACTTAGGTGACTTTCTGCCCCTCAGTCAGAGCCTTCTTAAGTGTCATCACTATAGATAAAGCTGGTTGGTGGGTTTGATTCATATCTTATGAGCTACCACCATAGGTGGCAGAGCCACCACCCAATTTTTTCTGTAGTGACTGAAGAGCAAGTACAGTTGCACAGAAAATAGGGAATCTCAGTCATTCCTCAGTGAGTGAGGGATCAAATACATACATCCTCGGAGAATAACCTCCTCATCTGCCTAGGAGTGAGGCTAAGGAGTCATACTCCTTCCTCCCATCAAAATTCCTGGTGAGCTGGAGTCACTGGGCAGGTATGGCATAAGTTCATGGAGCCAGGCATCAGGAAGGCAAAGGTGCAAAAGCAGAGTGATGTGCCCTGGGCATTGTTGTGGGAAAGAGGCTGAGAGAGTACTTTCAAGTCTTATTGGATGCTGCCACTTCTGCCTCCTATTCCATCTTTCTCATGTTACCATGGACAAAGTGGTGGTGGTGGTGTTCTTACTACTTCTATAGTGAACAGCACCCAGAGGAATCTGGGAGGGAAGGGATGCTCTGGGCAGGGAAGTTGCCAACTGCATATCTGTGAAAGAGTGAATGAATCAAATGCATGAGCAAAGCTGGTGCCAGATAACTAAGTTCAAGGACCAGAAGTAGCACCATGCATTAGCATTGCTTGGGCTGCAGTAAAAGTGGCCAAGAACTTTTGACTTGCAATGATCAAGGTCATCGTACGATGCTGAAGATGTCTTCCCTGTCCTGTGCAATCTGGACATGTCCTTGGATAGTGCACTACCCTTTGAATGCTGCTACCCAAGCAACGAGCCAGGTTATTTTTGTGAATCCTGCTTTTGAATGTGTAACTCCAAATTCCTGCCAAGGCACATCATAAGACTTCTGTTTCTTTCTCAGAATACATTTTGCCTTGCTTATGTTGCCTGGGCACATAAATACATCTCAGCCTCAGACTGGAATGGTACTCAGCAGGCAGGCTCCAGAGATGTGGGATAGTCAAGACCCCATTCATGGATGTAAATAATAAGGGAATGAGGATCTTTAGGCAGGGCTGAGAGCCAGCCCTGTGAGCAGAAAGACTGGCAAGGCTGGAGGCACCATGAGGCTTTAGAAAATGCTACTCCCGAGGACTAGACTTTTCCACAAATCTTAGCTGGTGCACCAAGTGGTACGTGCTCTGTCCTGTGCTGGATGCTGAAGAGAACCTGTTTTGGAGACGTGAGGTAGATACCTACTGATGTAGTGTACCTGTCACTGCATTTCAGCCTGCTAATTCAGTCCCATTTCTGTTTCCAGTGTAATCCTTTAATGTGGTCAGAGCCAGATGCACTTGGCAAGGAAACAGAGGGGACTTGGAACAGCGGTTTATGACAACCACAAAATTAAGAGACTGGAAAGGCATAGGCCTGAGGCCAACACACTCTCAGGGTGCAGGGCACCCTGCTGTCATGCTGTTACCTGGGGAGCAGGGTTTTGAAATCCAGACTCAAGAGGCCCTAAGGCCAGAGGTCAACTTGAGTGATGTAACTGCAGAACAGCCTTGGTCCTGACCTGGCTATAGCAAACACTGGGAACAGACTGAAACAGATGTACCTTGAATGCCTAAATCTAGAGCTCTAGAAAGTGAGCCTGTTGGAAGATGAAAACTTCCTTTTTGCTTTTTCAATCACAGAATCATTTTGGTTGGAAAAGACTTCTGAGATCATTAAGTCCAACCATTAAACCAGCACTGCCAGGTCTACCCCTAAACCATGTCCCTATGTGCCACACCTATGCATCCTGTTTGCTTGTGTGTCAATTTTCATTGTCCCTGCAATAATCTTTCCAGAAAGGAAATGAAGTGATATTAAGAGTAGTTTTTCTTCGCAACAGCAGCTTTTTCAGTACTGCTTCATGTACTCTCAGTTGGCATGGAAACATGATGCTGAAGCTCTGATAGCTCATCTGCAGAGGCCAGCTCATCTGCTCTGTCATCCAGCAAGACCCACACCTCTTCAAAGTCTCTCCAGCTGATATGTTGTCTTCAGCTAAACCCTAATTGGAAACTGTGCACAAAATGATGCAATGTTCAGAGACAAAGAGAAAGAAGACTTTGAGCTTTTAAATAATGAATACAGCAGCTTGTAAGGAAGAAACAGGGGGTAATGGAGGAAACCATAATCTCAAATGTGGAATGCTATCTGATTTTCTCAGTTAAACTTACTTTGTTCCATCACCCAGTTGCCATACTTCTATGGTAGTAGCACACATTGAGCAACATTTTCTTTCAAATCAGCTCATGTGACTGTGGTTATAATAATGCCCAGGTTAAAAATTAATGTCTGCCTATTGGATGAGAGTACATTGGCATATTTATACTTTTTAAGGCAAGTGAGACAGACGTTATTAAGTATTATGTTGGCATGCTTTTGTTGTATTTATTAGGTCTATTTATTTGACCAAATATTTTAATCACATTGCATTGTAGAAATTTTGGTGAATTCTTGTCTCTGCTACTAATGAAACAACCCCAATACTTAAGCATAAGATAAATGTGTTCGTAAGTACCTACTACCCCTAAGACTAGAAAAAGAAAATTACCTAAAAAATAGGGAGAACATGTTAAAGATTTCTCTTCATTGTAAAATTTTCACTTAGTTGTTCTTTGCTGCGTTCTAATTTTTATCCTGTGAAATAATAGTGAAGACCTGCTGGATAAAACCATTTTGTTCCACTTTGCCCAGTGCCTTTTTCAATCATGTCATTTACCTAGATCTTCAGCACACTTGTGTGAAATTGTTGCCCAAATATTTTCAGCATGATTTTGTTGAAGTACTTTGTCACAGAGGTTCATCTAATGGGAAAACTCGAAGGAGGTATCACTCGCATCTTTTATTGCACTGCACATTTGACACAAATCCACAAAATTGATGGTCATATCTCCAAAGCATCCCACAGTGGCACAAATAGCCTCTCATTCTGTTGGAATATTGTTTTAACATGTCAAAGTGTATTTGAGAAATAATATGATTAGCCGTGGATAATGCTCTTGGCCTCATTGTGGTGATTAAATAGATGCTTGGTTTGCAGCAAGTTCTGCAGCCCTCTGTACAGCCTGACCTTTTCTCCTGGCTGCAATACACCGTGGTGCATTAGCATGTGTTCTGCTCATTAGAGTGAGAGGCGATTGCCATCCTGAAAAACGTCAGATAGCCCAGTTAGTACACAATCCGCTTTTCTTTTCCCTTGGCCTTTACCCACTGTCACTGAATATCCCGAACAAATGCTGAAGACAGTTGGCAATATTGTAGAACAATTGATCTCTACATCTGGTGCAATGTGTTTGGCACAGGCTAGCACTTCAGAAGTGAGTGTTGTGCCTCTTTTGTCCCTTTGTTTCCTTTTGTCTTGCATAAATATTTGTCGTTAGTTCTGAATCTTCCATATAGTTAGAGGAACATAATGCTACGATGCCATAACTGAGGTTCAGAATGAGCCTGGGAAATAAAGCAGTAATAAAAAGATCATATATATTCAGAAAAAAAAGAAAGTCTAAAAGGCCAAATCTTGCTTTACAGCTTGAAGCACACTTCTCAACTGTTCTAGCAAACATTTTTGATGTTCTTGCTCTTTGGTGTTACAGGGAATTGGTATGATCATGCCACAAGTAACAACGGAGACTGAGTCCTGATCTTGTTAAATATGAATTAACTTCATTGGTCACAGTGGAGATGTTTCAAACCGACACTAATATAATGAAATCAGAATCTCGTTATAAAGATGTGCAGTGTTCAGCAGCTTAAATGGACAATATTGTGGACATGCTTGGGGCATAGGATAGGTCTGTGCTGCCTCAGCCCTTCGTGCTTTAGGGGATGCTCTTTGTGCTATCATCCCATGCTTATAGGGCTGTTGGTGTTGTTGCTGCACATTGCAGTGTTTGGTGATGCTTTCTGCATCCTCTTAGGTGAAACTGGAAGCCACTGCAGATGTAATGAAAGAGCTGGTACATGATAACAAGACATAATATGACTTTTAAGAGGGGAAAGTGTGCAAAAAGTGGATTTATGAGAACCAAAGCAGATTTCTCAGAAGTATCATTTTGCTTCCAATTCCTACCAAAAAAGCACTTCAAGGAATGCCACTAAGTGTGGCCAGCATTGAGGAACACACCTAGTGCAGGTTGCTGAGTGTGCAGCTGCAGCACAAGCTGCAGGTTGAGCTAGGGGTGACAGGACACTGTTGGAGCCTTAGGCAAGGGGCTGTGAATTGGCACAACAAAGGGCATGGGGACCCGGTGTGACTGGGCACTCAGAGACACAGCAGAACCTGATGGCTCCGCAGGAAGACTGTCTCGCCCACAGACTGTCAAAGTACAAAAGTCCAGGGGGTCCTTTCTTCAGTCCCTCCCTGGAGGCACCAGCTTGAGTGGTTTCTGCGTTGCTGCACCACGATTAAATTGTTTTAAGGATCCAAACATCTGGGACTCTGCTATGGAAGATCTGAGGCTGTCAATGAGGTGAACTTGTCTGAAAGTGAGAGTGGAGTGTGTAGGGACCCAAGCGGTACAGCAGTGGCTTCACTGATGCCCATGGGCAAGGGGCTTCAGTCCCAGCAGTGGGAGCCTCTGGTGGTGGGAGTCTGACTGCCAGAGTGGCACTAAATGGTCAGACAGGAAAGTTTGCTTAACACTGGTAAAACAGTGAGGCATTAGTTTGTCTCCCAAGTACATGCTGGCTGGCTGAGCGATTGTAGCAACTGGCCATCACATGCTTGAATTCCTAATGCTTTTCGAGTGCTCTGGAATCTGTTTTTGGAGGACTGGGGGTGCAATGCACTTGACTAAGTGATGGACTGTTTCTCTGCAGTGTTCACTGCTGCTCTGTATTAAGAATCCTTAGCAGAGCTTAGCTTAAAGGGGAATATTTCAACTCTGCTTTTATTTTCTCCTCACACAAAATAAAAAGTTGAGTTAACTGTCTACAGGACGGGGTCCAAGTCTGATTTTACACCAGCATGAAGTTAATCAAAATCTTTGAGTTAATTAAAATTGAAATTAATGTTATGGATTTAAAATAGACTGCGAATAATGTAATAAATGTAGCTAGGGAAGGACTGGAGTCACACATTAGAAGGGGTATAAGTTTTAATATGATCTTACATCTGCAAAGCTCTTTCTATCTTATCTATGTAAATAATTCTGTGGATTTCAGTGTAAGATCAGAAATAGTTGGATAATCTGACCTTTTGAATCTGTTCTAATTGGCTTCCTGCTGCTAAGCAAACTATCAGACACATTGTTCTTTCATTTGGAGAGACTTCAGTCACTTTACTGAAAATAGAGGTCATATCCTCAGTTTATGTATATTATCCAGTTGCATTCAAGTTAATAGTTACGTCTGTTTTCTGATCTGGGACCATATCCCACATTGTATCATAAACATGTTTTGTATATGGAAATAGATAAAAGCAATTGAGTGGGAAAGATGGTTTCAATATGTAATGAGGTAGATATGCTCAGTTTCTGTTAAAATCTCCAGCATGATCTCTAACACCACATTATTCACTCCAGTGCTTGTTCTCAAGTACCAGGGCTCCTGCTTTAGTGATGTGTTAATGCTTTATCAAGCCTTGAAGCTTAAAGGTTTTAAACATACTGCTGAAAACAACTTCAGCTAAGAGGTGAATCAGAAACTTTGATACTTCACTCTATCATCGATGTAGAAAAGAAAATCTTTCAAGATGTGTTGTGCATACCAACACTCCTTATAATCCCTGAAAGTCAGGAGAAATTGGAATTCCTTGATACAAAATTAATCTTTTCTTATTAAAAAAAAGAAACTAGGGTGAATACAGAGCTCAGTGATAAAAAGTGGTTTACTATATTTTTGCTCCAGTGCAGCTGTGAAGAATGAGCTGTGTACTGAAGCAGTGGATACTCGAGAACAGTTAATATTGCCCCCTCAGTTTTTATTCCCCTTTAGCTGCATGCCCTTCAATGTATTTTCCATATTTTATTGTTTAAATAACATGCCTTTGCAACAAATGGCTAGAAACAAACTGGTGAATGAAAAGACTCTTAGAAGTCATGGTTTCTCCAGTCTTGCAATTACCCCATTAGTTATTGTCTGGACAGTTAATACTATGTTTTGTTGCACAATGATGTTCATTCCTTCTGCCTACATGAGCATCTCAAGTTGGGACTTTCAAAAATACATGGAGAAATAAAAGTTCTGCCTTGTTTTCTATTGACAATTGGTGCCTCTTTAAATGCTTTTTAAAATTCTTTGGAGAGAAGGGGAGAAAAGAATATGCTTTCTCTGAAAGGCATCATGTCTTCTGTTTTGAGTTTTGCTCTGCATTAGTGGTTTCAACCCTTGGGTCTTCTAGCTGTCCATTTAGCTTAAAAGAAGCAATTATAGCTTAGGTTTGTATGCCACAACTCATAAGGGAATTTGCGGTTCCTATGGCAAAGCTGTTACTTCTAGTCTGCAATTTAATTCCAGTCTTTTTGGTATTAGTTGGGCAATGATATGACAATATGGCTATGCTTGCTGTTCATTTCTATCTGTGATATTTAGTTTGGGATGACAGGTCCTTCTGCTGTTCCAACCAATTGCCAGACATCAGAAAATCTGGTGTGATATCTAGCAGGAATAGAGAGATCTGACTCCCGGCCTAGTTGTATGATTTATGAACTATTTCATTTCTGCAGCTGCAACTCTTTCATTTATTTGCATCACCTTAGCAAGATCAGGGCTGTAAAGACAAATGTTGTTGAAAACTTAAGTGAACTCTAGTAGTTTGCCATGTGTCAGACTGCAGCCTGAGTGCTGAATCAAGGCTGTGTTTTGTTTCTCCGAGGAAGTCACTGAATATCTTCTTGCTTCAGTTGGTGAGGATTAATTCATTCGTATTTCAAAAATGCTTTGAGATTATCACCTGGTTGGAGCCATAACAGTGCAAACAGTATGCCACAGTCTATGGCTTAGCAAACTAAATAAGCACTGAGGCATGTATATAGCTGAACACTATCCAGGTATAGCTAAATCATCCTTATGCCCCTAGGGATTGTAGTGCTGAAGTGTAAACATGTTTTTTTTCTCTGAAATACATTGAACAAAATGAATAAATTGTTTACTTGCAAGATGACTGCCTCTTTGATAGTCTTCATACCCACATTTTGAGTGTTTCAAGTGAAATGTAGTATTATATTACCCACATATGACTTCTCACGTGGCTTTTTTTTCAGAAATATAGTAAAAAAAAATTGTGCTTAACATATTGTTTGCAAAGTAAATTTTCACCTCCTGGGTTAAAATTCTGAGAAGTCATCTTGCTTGAATAAGAAAACACATAAATACAATTGTGTATCACTCCTTCACATGCCCACTACTATGCTTGTATGAATATCACAGCTCTGCTGATTCCTGCCCTATGTGGTTGGTTTTAAAAAGTGATATTCCATATGTGAAAGTTGTCCTAAATGTCCCCTCTTTTAAGATCTATGTATTCATTATTGTCTTCTGAATAGGATTTTCTTTCATGATCTGAAAAGAAATATTAAATCCAGAATTTACAGCAGTCTTTAAGCAACTTTAATATATACCTGGAAAGGAATGAATAGTTTGCAAAGAATAGAATAGTTTGCCTTCAGAAAAATGTTCCTTTCAGCATTACTAGTACATTTGTCAGCAGACTGTGGTTTACTCAGGTTTTTGATTTTTTTACAGCAAATGTTTTTGAATGTTTGCTGTATTGATTGTTGGTGAATATTCAGTGTCTGAGCTCTGTGCCTATTAGCTCTGTGCCTACAGACTATTGATCAGAAGCATTTTATAATGTTTTTTCTGCTACTTGATTAGACAAACATGCAAGCATGCTGGCACAAATAATTGTGTGGGTGACACTGAGACTGAGTTGCCAGGAACACACTTTCTTGGATTTTTAAAATTTATCCAAAGCCTTTGGTTAGAAACAAAAGGTGACTCAAACATTTCCTGAGAACCAACCAAAAGGGCTCAAGAAGGGCTGAAAAAGGACTTAAAACATCCAAAGAAATAGTTGTGGATCTATTTCTTTCAGCATTTTCCTTGTTGTATGTAGACCAGAGAAAAAGATCACAGAGCATGTAGGTTCAAATGATCACATCTGTAAATAATAGTAGTATTAAAGATTGCTGCCTGAACGGGGAGAACAAATTCTGTTGAGTCTCATCCTTCAGCTGTGACCCACAGAAATTCCATTGGGTTTGATACCCCCAATGCCAGTAGGGATATGAACACCATTGCGTCCCCCATGACTGAGCCTGTAGCTAATTGGTGTCTGGGTGTTTTAGAAAGCAACTAAGATTCATCTGTAAAAAGAAGGATATGGTCTCAGTTTATAACAAAGCCACTGAGATCCCTGTCATGCTGAAATCTGGGACAAAAGACTAGAGGAAAACTATTAACTAAGGTCTCCTTAGAGCAAAAATTACTTCATGATTCCTTATAGTCTGTGAAAGCCCCTTGAAAAAAAGTAAAGAACATTAGAGCTACCATAACACTATTCAAACTGTGATCTGGATCCTTTGAACTTGTCAGATTTATCTCATAAGCTCACTGTGGTTCATGCAGGGTGTCAGGGAGAAGAGCTAGAATTGTGCTTTTCAGCCATCAGGCTTCAGGGAAATGTCAAGCTGTCAGGCGCTGGCGGTGGGAGCCAGTGGAGCTGCTGAAGTCAGGTAGCGCGAGACAGCATCTTTTCTCTCCTCTGTGGCACTGTTCTAAATATGACCTCAGCTACATGCATAAGCTGAGGCTCAAGCTTCAGAGAAAATATGAAAAGAGAAGGGTGGATGCCAATAAAATACTTCTCACATTCAATAGTGCAACAGTGTTTGAAAGTCAGAGGGAAGGTCAGTTCACTTCACCCTAGCCAGGTTTTATGTACTTAACTTGTGTCTAGGCACGTGCTGTCTGTGTATCTTTACCAGGGTTCATAACATGGTTTGTACTGGGACTGATGCAAACTGAATTATTTATTTCACTTAATGCAGATAAATTGCTCGGGAAATGTGTTTGTTCATACTTATTTGTCAAACGCTGAGGTTTGCAAAATATGTGATATTCTTCGAGGTCTTCCCTTTCACAATGAAGTCAAGACAAAGATCTGGTAAAACTAAATGAGAATTTTGCTCTTGAAATTGATGGGCCTAGGATGCTCCATGTATTGATTAATCACCCCGATTGGGCCACTCAAAAATCTTAAGCAGGAAAATCACAAGTTAATGAATTGAAAATAATGCAGTTTTCTTGAATAAAATCTTTATACATTTTTTTTCTGGCATGCTGAGCAGTCCAGCTGACTAATATGACACTCCTTTTGTTGCTTTCAGCAATGGTCAATCTGTCCATAGTGGGCTTCTTTGTTGGCAGGGACTGTTATTTTGGGGATATTTTGAAAGTACATATCCATGTGAATTCTGTTACCAAAAAAAAAAAAAAAGAAACCGACAAAACCCCAAAAAACAAGAATGCTGCCAGTTCCCTGTAGTGAACAGGAAGCAAGAAGGCTGATATATCTGGACAAACTGAGCTGCCTTGCAGAATAACAAGGAGATGGGTAGATTCCTTTTGTTGCACATGACTCACTGCTACAGTGCTTTCTATTTCATTTATTTAGTTATGTTTGCACTCAAGCACGTCTGTGCTGCAGCCATTTTTAACTTCTGTTTGTTTGCCAATATAAGGTGTATATATGATACTCCACTTGCTCAAACTGATAGTAGCACTGAAAACTTTTCTTTCATGTAGTAGAATATATAGAGTGCTTTGAAGGTCCTTCAGCAAGACAGCTGTAGTGATATAGGACTTCAAGGCACACAGAGCACTCAAGGACACAGGTTGAAATTCTGCTCTTGGCCTTGCATTTTGCTTTTACATGTTCTTGTCAGCTGGTTTTTATGCTGTCTTCTAGTTTTGAAGTTGCTGATATAAGGTGATCATGCTTCCTACAGTCTCTCTGTAGTGCTAAAAATTGCCAGACTTACCATGGAGAAAGAAGCTTAGGTAAAACTAAAAAGAACAACAAAAAACCCAAAATCCAAACCAGCAAATCAAACCCCTAAATCTTTGAGATTCTGATGTTTCCTATAAAGTCACTAGTGGAGCTGGTTCAGTCTTTAGAAAGAGCTTTCAGAAATCTTCCATGTGTTTTTGCAGAGGTCCCTGTAGAACATTGCAGAAGCCACAGTCATGGTTACATATATTTCCCTTAATCACAGTATATCTTTATTTTATTTGCATTGTTCATACTTCAGTTTGATTGACTGTTGCTTCTACTACAGGGCACGTTGTGCTAGCTGTGCAGTCATGGCCAGTTTGGGTTTACTGGGAGAGAAATGTGGCTTCTGCTAGCCTCTGGGCCCTCTCCAGTAGCCCACCTGGGTGAAGGATCACAAGTAGAGGTGCATCAGATCTGTGAAATTAAGGCTGAGTTATTTAAACCTGGCAGTAGCATGCATCAACATATAGTTAATGGGAGGTTTGGAAAAGGCCTTTATGGGAATGTAAGGGTGATTAGTTTTTCCTTTGACTTGTAAATCAGTTGGTACATTGTTCTGGCTTGCAACACAGCTATTGGTTCTTGTTACATCTCATTATATCTTGTGTTTTATATTACATTTCTTGAACTTTAAACTTTTTCCAAGAATGTAACTAATGTGCTTCTGGCAAGCATTTGTGTATCATTAATGTTATATTTCAAAATAAGCTCATTTCTCTTCTTCGCAGTGCTTCTTCAAATCTATTTTTTTTCTTCTTTTATTTTTTTTTTTTTGTCTATGGAAAAAGAACATGAGGCTCAATTCCTAAAGGATGTAACCTAGATACCGAGGGCACACATTTATCTTCTGTTTGTCTATTCAAAGCTCTAATCCTAAATATAAATACTCATCTGCTAGTTATTTGCATGCATGAGAGATGGTGGATGCATTCACAAAGACCTTCTTTTTTTTTTCCTTTTTTTATTTCCCCACTTGCGCTGGGAAAGAGCTCTGTGATGCTGAGTTACCATGGAGTAGAAAAGGAATAAAATAATCCATGTGCTTTTTTTTGTCAGCAAGAACAGTAAGAGCTGGAAAAACCTTAATTCATGTAGAACAATTATACACTGATTTTATATATTATTTATATTTTATACACTGATTATATTACTGATTTATACTGTTTTATTCTTCATTTGGGGATTTTTTTTTTTTTGTTTACCTGGAGAGTACATGTTTTTGTGGGTTTTCATTTTGCTTAACTTGTTGTAGATATACCTGAAAGCCAAACTGTTGCTTGAGATGCTTATTCTGCCAAACCTCAGCATCATAGTTGGATTGCAGATAGAGGCTGAAAGAATGTTTTATGACACTGATGTGCTTGAGGTCTATGAATCTGTAAAATACCTTGTGAACTTGATGGTAAAGCTCCTCTAGGACATATATTGAGTATTGTATCAGCCTGTGTGAACCATGATGCAGGGAATAGATTTCTGTGAGAGAGTATGAAGAATAATAGATTATAAATTTATAAATTATAGCAGTGCTGTATAATAGTTAAGCCACAAAAAAGGAGAACAAGGCCACCATGTAAGATAATTGAAGTGTATGATATAGATATTGAATTACCAAAACCACAGTACAGTTTGATTACTTAAAGTCAAACAATTTGCAAGGATTGCTAATGCCATGATGCTTTGGGGATGCAATCAAAGCACGGTCCCAGTACTAAATGAGCATCAGTCTGTTGTAGGCAGTGAGGAAAAAAAAAGGTCTAAATTGTTATGCTGACTTTGGCTGGGCTAAAATTAATTTTTTTCACAGTAGCCAGTATGGGGCTGTGTTTTGGATTTATGCTAGAAATAGTGTTGACAATACAGAGATGTTTGCATTCTTGCTGAGAAGCACTTGCACAGTGTCAAAGGTCTTTCCTGCTTTTCATAGGGCCCCACCAGAGACTGGGATAGGGGTGCACAAGGACTTGGGAAGCAACACAGCCAAGACAGCTGACCAGAGGGGTATTCCATACCATATGGCATTATGCACAGCACATAAAGTTGGGGGAGGAAGAAGGAAAAGGAAGGGAGGGGTTCATGCTCAGAATGAGGGTGTTTG
>NW_008681559.1:0-6929 GCF_000695815.1 Acanthisitta chloris | reverse complement strand
TGCTGAACACCTGCCTGCCCATGGGAAACAGTGAATGAATTCCTTAGCTTGCTTTGCTTGTGTATGTGGCTTTTGCTTTCCATATTAAACTGTTTTTACCTCAACCAATGAGTTTTCTCACTTTTACCCTTTCAATTCTCTTCTCCATCTCACTGAGGGGGAGTGAGGGAGTGGCTGCATAGGGCCTTGTTTCTGGCTGGGATTATACCAGAACAATTGTCTCCATAGATTATTTATTCAGTTTTTACACAATCTGAAAATTACAAGCTTAAAGAAGTCCTTTGTGGATTGGCTCAGAACATCCTGACATCCTCCAGTTGCTTCCTTTTTGGGCCGGAAAAAGGGATATGTGTTCTGCTGCTATTAGCGATTGCTCTTTTGGTGTGGAGAATTTCTTAAAAGCTTTCAACTCTGTAGTGTGGGAAAGAATCAAAATCAAAGTGGGATTTACAAAGTACCTGTTCTGTTGAAGCCAGCTATTACCTTTGTTTCGATGTCTTAGCTTCTAAAAGAGGTGACCTTTGCAAATGAAGAAATAAGGCATATATGTAGGAAAAGAGGCAGTAAAAGATTTATGGTGGTGCATGCATTTCCAAAGTTTTAAAGGTTTCTTCATTTATTATCTTCTTCAGTTTCTCCTTCCAAGGGACAGACAGTTAAAGTGGGGCTTGTTTTTCTCTTTAAATTTAATGGAAACTAGAGAATGTATGCTGAAATACATGCTTGCAATAATGAGGTAACAATATCAAGGCACTGTGAACTGCTCAAAGAGGACTATGTTCCATATATTTAGTATATGACACATGCTTGAATTTGTCTGGGCTTTCCTGGGTATCATTGCACCCACACATTCAGATGTCAGTGGAAGAATCACTGCAAGGAGACACTTGGGCTCTCTCTTCATCACATCTCAGGCCTGAAGTTGTCCCTTCCTGAGGGACAGCTAGGGCAGGGTATAAATTCCTCTACTAAATCTTGCACACAGAACAGCTGATTTCCGTCTCCCACAATACAAAATGGATGTCATCCCAAATGGTAACACATTGGTGCTAATACTTGCTTTTTTCTTCCCATTTATGTCAGGTTCCAATCTTGGTTCCTCTGCTACCCACTAAAGAGCTAGCTCACTAACAGCCAGAAACTAGAGCCCAGGTAACACCCCTCAGCCCCTTTTAATTGCTGCAAGCTTCCATCTTTTGACTTCTGTATTAGTCCACTGACAATGTGGAAGTGTTGTTTTAGTTCCCCTTCTATTACCATGCTGTCGAATTTTGGATCTTGTCCTTTTCCTTAAGGCCTTGTGAAAGTCAATGTTTGGTCACATCTCCAACCTGATTACTTGCAGTTCTGTGTTTACTCCAGTTTGTCGCACTCATTTGTAAACTTAGTCTGAGATGTATCTTTTCAGGTTGAGCTTTTTTCAGCATTGTGCTTTTGTCACGGATCTTCCCTCTTAACACTTACCACTTCCATAGAGCCAACAAGAAGTGATTTCTACGAATGAAACCTTCATTTCTGGTTGAACCCACATGTGCTTGCTTGAGAGAAGAAGCCAAACAATCTCATTCAATCTTACCCTGCCTTCTTTTTCTTCCTCACACTAACTACATATCTTTGAAAAGCTGGCAGTGAGCTCTTTGAGGCAGTGCTTGTGACACACATGAAAACCACAATGTACCTGGCAAGTAAGATTTTGTGTACTAAGCACAAGAGTGTTTACTTTAAAACAAAATTAATGAAGTGGAAAAGAAAGCAGCTCCACATACTGTGTAACTGGTGCAGTAGAGAGATTCTTGAGGAGTACTGAAACTGCATGACACCATTTGCACAATAACTCCAAGGTTGTTTTGTACGTGAGAAAGGCCTTTGCTCTACCCAGATGATGTTTTTGCATTAGTCATCTGATTTGGTGTCCACCATCCTAAACAACCCAAGTTCTGAATGTCATGGATTCAACAGGACGTTTCTCACTCAGCTCTGTTGTTGTTACGCTCATTAGACTCAGGATTGAGAGGAAACCTAGGATGGGGATAGAACATGGATTAGTGGAAATTCAAACAGAGATGCTTTAAAAATAAACCAAATAAAAATATTCTGAAACAGAAATAAATAACACAATATGATATTCCAGCTGTGAATGTTTGTGTTGTTTGTGTGGTTTGGTACAGATCAGAGACTATGTGATAATGGGCTGGGAAGTGGACAGTGGTATTTCTAACAAGATGTCAGTTTTAAAACTCTCTGCATGCATTAGTGGAATGAAGTGCTATCAAGCTGATGAGCTCTGCTGATGTTTTCTCATTTCATTAAGCCTTGAGTCACACCCATGGAACTTAATGAATACAAGTTAATTTCTGCTTGACCCCATGTGTGGGTGGCTAGGGGAATACATGAAACTGTATTTGCTCAGTCCCTTTTTTCTCCCTTCTTTTCTCCCCCACAGAGCCACACAATCACTCTCTAGCATTTCTGCTCCAGAATAGAAGTGGCCTTCTCCTCCCACATGTAGTTTCTTGCCCATTTGATGACATGTATGAGAGAGTACCCCAAGCTAATCACTATTCGCAATTCCTCCATCTGCTGGATTGGCTATCATTTCTCTCAGCATAGGCCTCTATGAACTCTCTACAATCTGCCTGTACAATGATAATATATACTCATTTTGCCACAATGGTTTGTTTTTGTAGTGTGGTAAGCAATTCCAGATAGCTGTTTTGTGGCAAAATCCCAGGTGGAGTCAGGTGGTCCTTCCCTTGATATAGTCAGGTGAAATTAATGCATTGTCTTCTCAACTGCAGTTGACCTCAGCCAGCTATGTTAAGATGATATATGTATAGCTGTTTTTCTTACATTATGTTCTAGCTAAATCAGGTTAGTTGTCATGCTGTCAAATAGCCAACTTTTTTCTGGCAATGAAAATATAAACTCAGTGTACTGACAGTAGAAGAACTCCATCAGATGGAGTGAGGGTGGTGAGGGTAGAAGCTCATATTCTTAAGAAGGGAGTAGAAAGTATCCCATTTGATTGTGTGGTTTGGATTTATTTCTTTTATTTCTTTTTTTTTTTTTTTTCCCTGACCTGATTCTGGTTTCATTAATGTTTTCTTGTGATTTCTGTTTCTATATATATTTGTTGGGATATCCTGACAGGTGTTATGCATGGGGATAGAGCCTACCTGGATGATTTGGTTCATGATTCTGGAGAAGTTACATACCAAGAATTTAGAAGACATTTGCCTGTCATCTTCATTATCTCCTGTGTTTACATATGTTTAAATATCTTATACAAAATTTTACCTTCTTTGTGGAAGAAATATTTTTTTTGTTTTGCATCTGTACAATACCTACTACTGCAACCTGTTAATCTCTGGATAGGACAGTAAAATACTGTGGCAATACTCCTGATGCTTATAAAAATAATAATAATGAGTTATACAGAGAATAAACAATTCTTTTACATTTTCCTGTCTTACAGAACACTAAACAAAAGTAAATGGCCATTTGACTGAACCTTGTAACTCTTTTTAGCACATGGTAAATCATAATTTTCTTGGATCAGCTTCTCACTGGGTTTTTTTAAAGCTCATTCTTTAAATTCAGCAGCAATAAGCAACTGCAATTGTAGGTCTCATGGTACTTAGTAAATTTAACAGCAGCAGGATTACTGCTATGGTCATGGTTGTCTTGTTCCCCATGTATTTTACAGTAGCAGCAGTGACATAGTAAAACTGAGGCACTGATGGCAAGAGTGCTGCATAAGTACAAAGGCTGAGATTAAGAACTATTTGTGTAGCTTTAAGGTGGAATTTTGATTTTTTTTTATTATTATTATAATTTATTTTTCACCACCTGAAACAATGTGCACAAGGTCATTGGAGAAACCAGTTACACAGTGAGGAACTGAGTGCAGATCTTCAACTCTTGTGTATCTGTTTGAATAAAAGACAGATAAAAATATTTGTTTCTGAGATTCTCTTTTAATCATCTGCAAAATGTCATTCTGTTCATATCAGAAAGTTGTGTGATGGCCACTGAATTGAGTGTAGTTCAATTTTTTCAGTTGATCACTGTTTATTTGGGAATTATCTTTCTTACTTCCTCTCCTTTCAGTGTTGTTTCCTGTATTGAAAATGTAACCCATTGTGCAGTAGGATTATACATTTTAGAGCAGACGAGTTGTTAAAAAAAGAAGGGAGTAAAAATTTTACATAACAACTGTTTCCTCAAAAAGGAATGATTTTGTGCAACTGCATTCCCCCTCAATCAACCAAAAAAAACCCCAAACCAACAGAACTTTTCCTTATATAAAAATTTGGATTAGATGAACATGAAATAAATTGTTTGCATAATGTAATTGCTAATGGTACTTTATTTTTTAACATGTGAATTCCTTGGTGTTTCTACTCAAAAATCACATAAATGACATAGAAATAAAATAGCATAAAGCACCTATAGAAGTTCTTGGCTAATACCTGAATGCAATATCAAAAACATGACTTAAAATGTGGCATTTTAAAACAAATCAAAATAATTAATTTGGAGTTCATTTGACTTCAGTTATATATTAGGAAGCCATTTTTAGAAAGTCATTCCCATTTAACTGCTTTTTGCATACTGCAGGTTCTTACCTAAGGAAAAAAATGTATAAGATTTTCTGCTGATGATCTAAAGAATGTGAGTAAGATAGCTGCCAGATGGCTTACAGATATCATTCTGAAATGTCTTACACTGACAAATAACAACGGTGTGTTTAATTAGCACTTTGCAGATGGTACGTAAAATGATCTGCACTTAGTATAGAAATTCTTCTTTTCTTTTTTTTTGGACAGACTATTTTTGAGAGCAGTTTTGAAAACATGACTTGTAGTCCTGCCCAGGATAGACACAGACATAGCCGAGAATGTATTCCTCAAATAGCCCTGTGACTTTGGGGTCCTGGTCCCCATGCAGAGTGTGATGCCACAACATAAGTAATAATGACACGTTAGACTAATAGAGAAGTTGCTGACTTGTAAAGAGAGGAGGTCGAGGCCAGGCAAGGCACAAAGGAATCATTTTGCTTTCATTCCTCTGATTTTAGTGAATTATCAGATATTTTTAAGCATGCAATGTGTTTGTACTACAAATGTTCCTCTTAGCACAAATGATTGTATTTGCATTTTCATTCTGGACCTAGTGCTGATCTCTGCCGGTGTTTTTTCACCTAGATGTAGGCAAAAAGCAACTGGTAAAGAACAGACTTCAGTGACTATTTCTGGAATGATACTGCTGCTAGAGTCTACAGGTGAGCATATGCAGCTACCTGAGAAACTGTAAGGAAACAGAAAAATGGTATTTTGTTATCTTAGTGTATGACTTTATTTGCTTGTATTGATGCTGAGGAGAATATACAGTTTAGAGGGAAGATGGCAAAAGGAACAGTGGGAAGATAACTGGAAAGATATTAATTAAAAAACCCCACATATTGGGAACACTTGTAAGCCCGACAGGGACTGGCAGCAGTCTGTTAATAGGTGTGTGAAGATGACTGAGGGCAAAAAGATAATGGATTGGAAACTATAGGGGAAAATACAGTTGCTACTCCCTGGATGGAACACAGTCAGCATTTCCAACCTCCCGCACACAGTACAATATAAGGGGGACTACATGGAGTGGAGACACCATGGACAGGCTCTGTTGAAATCCTTGCAAAGGAGGGAACTAGGTGGTACTTTCTACCTGATAAGTGACACAGCAGCTGAAAACCAAGGGAAATAAAGGAAGGTGTCCTACTTTTGAATCAACAGCTGTGGCAAAATCCCTCTCATTGGACTGACATATGTTCTCATCCCAAGGTTATCTCAGGCACTAAACTGAGATATCCCCACCCAAGGTATGACCAGCTCTCACTGAGTAAGATGTGTGACTAGAGTCCCTCAAACTCCACCTAAAGAAATAGTATAAAAGTGAGTTAAGAATGGGGAGAAGTTGGGGAATACTCCATCATAACTTCTGAGATCAGTTCAACTTCTGAAGATAGCTGAACCTGTCTTCTCCTCTCATAGGGACACCTATTGGGTAAGAACTGTAATCTCTGTGCACTGAATGATTATCTCAAGCCAGGTTTTACTGGGGATTAGAGTTTACTAGCATATTGCTTTGAATTAGAATATTGCTCTGAATAAATTTTGCAGTCAGATACTATCACCAACAATCCTCAAACCTTAACCTCTCACAATTTTATTAATAAAGAGTGTTATTCTGTTAAGTTGAGTTCTTCAAGGGTGCTGGTAGTCAATGGAAGTGGGTAAAGGTGTGGAGACCCTGGAGGGTGTTTATCTGTTTGGTATGTGACCCAGAACAAGTTCGTTGAACCACCCTCTGGTTTAGCTAACTGGTCAGTGAAGGGAAAATGGGATGCAGATAGACTGGTTGGGCACAAGGGTCTTGGATTTTCTGGGGCACTGATAGACTTATCAAACAGTGAGGGTGTGAGTAAATCTCCCCCTTTTCATGTGACAATAGGTGATGCAAGATTTTGGGGAAGAGATAATTAAATACCTTAAAAGTGAAGGAGGAAAATTAAGTTACTACTTTTGCAATAGTGGAAGGAATCCATGCAGGGATACAAAGTGAAAAAGCTGGTGTAGTTGAAGTGATTGGTTAGGAATGTGATCCCTCTTATAGTGTTTGGGATGACTATGAGCAAGTGCAGGCTTTATTTTTCAAAGCCAGATTAAATGATATTACAGTAAGCAAGAGGGAAGAGAAAATGTGAAAGTTGATTTTAGTAGCATGACAGTAGTGAGACAGAATGTTTATCACTCAAAAATGCTACACATGGTGGCTCTACAGAACTTGGATGTGTACTCAGAATTGAAGACGAGACAGGGTTTTGTCATCCTGAACAACAAGCTAAATGGTGAGTGTCGTGGTTTAACCTCAGCCAG
>NW_008681558.1:0-809 GCF_000695815.1 Acanthisitta chloris | reverse complement strand
GAACATTTCCAGAGATGGCAACCACACCACTACCCTGGGCAAACTGTTCTGACGCTTCACAACCATTTCCATTAAGAAATTTTTCCTAATATCTAATCTAAACCTCCCCTGGCACAACTTGAGGCCATTTCCTCTCATCCTGTCACTTGTTACCTGGCAGAAGATATTGACACCCACCTGGCAATTATCAGACCTGTGGGAGCAGCCAATTCACTGTCTGACAGATCAACATGTAAATAGGCTATTAAGCAGCACTCCCCTCTTCTCTGATAACATGTTCACAGCCCCACAGCACACATTTGTAACTTTCTCAACTAGCCACATTAATGTCTTTTCATAAAGCTTGTCAAATTCTGCTTTGTAAGGAAGATGCCAAATACAGGTGAAGATTCTTAAAACCTACTGCAACTGTTTTGGAAGAAAGGAGAAGAAAGATACACCACTAGACCAAAACAACTTTATTGACTAATGGTTCAGAATTCTAAACACATATGGTTAGGGGTCAGTACCGCTTACCTCAACTTTTACACTCTCGCCTCAACACAGGCTCTACTATCAGCTGCATCACAATGTAATAAAAATATATCAGCTGTCAAAATGAAGTAGCATTAAACCCGGCAAGGGCCATAAATATTCACAACTTTAGCATAAAGCAATTATTTGGCAATACACCTAAAGAAATAGGCACTCTGGTGGAAGTGTAGAAAAAATCCTCTATCGACACGTAGAACGGCAACATATTCCAGAAATCTCAGTAACAGACATGAACGCAATGGAACGTGCAGCACCAAGTAAAACTCGAATTCGTT
>NW_008681557.1:653-9739 GCF_000695815.1 Acanthisitta chloris | reverse complement strand
CTCCTCTCCTCTCTTCTATGACTTAAGTGTCTAGAAATGCTGTCTCTCTCTTTCCATAGCTTTTTAATAGCTTTGGGGACTTTACATTTTCAGTCATGTAATTTAGTGGCAGTTGGGCACTCACTAGCACTCATTTACTGGCCTGGCTTGCTGCCTTGTCAGGCTTGCTGCTGTTGGGGGTTTGGAGCTGGGATGTTGTTGGGTTTTGCTGACTGCTATTACATGCTGCTTATCCACAGGGATACTGCTAATCGAGATCTGGAGCCTATCAGGAGTTTCTACAAAGCTCTGGGGGCTGATAAATGGGTCCATAGGTCCATTCAGGCCTTTTTATGATTTCCACTGTGTATCCACACTAAACCTTTGAAGAAAATGGGTTAAAAGATGTGGACATCAATGACCTGAAACTCCACATCACCTCACTTATAACTTTCTTCATTTAGTGAAAGTGAATCTCTCAGAGTAGAAAATACCAGAACTGTAAGAACATAACAATGTTGCATAAGTTGCATTCTTCATAGAATCATAGAACCTTAGCACCTTTCTGATCTTTCTGTTTCCCTTGACACATTGAATTTCCTTCCATACTCATGGGGTTTGGAAATTTTAATTTTTATAAATGAGATTCTCATGTCCACATGATCCAGGAGGTATGATAACAAAGCAAAAAGTGAGGCCATAAAACTCAGTAAAATTGGTACTATCAATAAAACAGCATATATACTTACAAAAGTAAATAATGTGATTTCCCAAATGCACTGAGGTAAACCAGAAAAGTGCACTATAAATCTCTGGTGCTTTCAGGAATGATGTGTCTGGTCTGACTGCACTGCTAAGTGTTAGAGATCCCTTTGCCTAAATTAACAGAGTTAAGTAAAAGGCAGGTGTACAGGATTACCTGAGTGCTCACCTAGGGACAGTAAAACAGTGGACCCCACAAGGAGCATTCCTTTGTATCTAATACGCTGTGGTTATAACCACAGAGAAGGCCTTGGTCTTGTGCTGTGACATTCCAGATTTATGTGAGAAAAAGAACATCTAAGTGAGCTGTTGAAAATGGAGATGGTAGAGATGGCTCTTTAAATACAATTGTTGTGCATTGACCATGAGCACTGTCAGAAAATTTTGGGAAAGAACAGAGAACAAAACCAGAGGACACTGCTATGCTATGGTTCACATTGCTGGAGAGAGGAATCACAGCTTAAAGGAGAGATGGCTGGAGGACGCTATGCTAAAAAAATGTAAACTCACAGGTGATACAGGCAAAGTGTATATGAAATAAATAAAAAAATCACAAGAAGCACCAGTGAAATTGCAATGTCATTAATGAATAATTTCTAAAAATAATCAGTAAGCCTGATACACAACCCAATATAGACAGCCTTCTGGTCCTGAGCCTTCCCAGACTTGAAGCTTATCAAGCAACTACAGAAAAACAGCTCTGCAAGACAGCAAGCCACATCTCTCCCTGCAGGCTTAGATGTGTGCCTGGACCTACAGTTAGCATCTTCAGCAGAGGTTTGGCAGGTAACCCAGGGTAATTGATAGGGGTTCAGAATGACAGTCTCCCTGGGCACCTTGCTCTGGTTCACAGGTCTTCAGCCTCATGCATCCACCTTTCAGCACTCCTGGAAAGGGAGAACATGTAGAGAAAGTAAAGGACCCTGAAACAACCTGACAGAGACCCAGTAAATAAATAATAGTTGGGAAATATTTCTTTGAGCTGCTCTCTCCTGGCTAGAAAGGCTAGCTCCATGCCCTCTGCCCTCAAGTGATGTAGCAGCAGACTGCACAAAAGTTCCTTGAGGTTATTTTGGAGGTAGTTTCACCTTCCCAAGCAGGAGGGAGGGGGAAACTTGGCACAAGATTCCCAGTGTTTGCCAGGGCAACTTGTCAGGTACTTTTAGTCTCAGTGAATAAATATCAGCTGCAGATTTCTTTGTTAAGAAACAAGGACTGTCACTGTGCTTGTATAATCCATCTGGTTTGTAAAACTCATTTTTTATATGCTGAAAACCATTCAATTTTCCAACATACAACAAAACACAAAGAAGGCTCTGACTTAAGATCTAAAGTAGGAGCTTTTCAGCTGCAGTTTTGCTACAGTTTAACTACTCCAAGAATTATATTGTTTATTATTAACATCTACATTTAAGTTGTCAAATTTAGCTGTATGTAGAAGTAATTTATTTTCTCCTTAATCTGCAGAAAATCATCAATCTTGAGCAAGAAATGAAAAGACTCTAATAATCACAATGCCTAAATACAAACAAGAATCCTAAATCAGATGTCAGAATAAAACTTGTCAGTGGGCCAAATAAACAGAGGGTCACAAAATCATAGAACAATTTGTATTGGAAGGGATCTCTGGAGAACATGTAGAGCAATACTCTGCTCAGAGCTACCATCTTACTTGGCTCTAGTTGCCAGGGCTATGCTCTAGTGCTCTGATCATCTGGTTTTAAATCACCACTCACTCAGGAGAACAGTACAGATATGAATAGATTATTAGAAAATAATTTAGTAGGGTAGATGACATTCAATATAAATAAAGAGTAGCAGCTGGAAAATTAAATAACTCCACCAATACATACACAATGATGGGTAGGTAGCTAAAACATGTGTCTCTAACCTGATTCTAGCTCAGCCCCTTGCTAAAAAGAAATTTTAGAACAGCATGAGCTATAAGTGGGCTAAGTATCACGTGGGTCTTTTATGATTAAGCTTTTCAGAAGCACTAAAGCTTGGACAAGTTGCAGTCTCTCTGAAATGCCCAGTAGCTTCCCACTGAAGAATGATGCCAGGTAACACTGAGCATTCGGTAGTATTTCAAGTGGAGGGGAAGAGTGTCTTCACATTTTGTAATGGATCCATTTTGTAACTGTGAAGATTTTTGGTAATGAGTAATGTAATAAAAATCGTAGTAATATACCAATAAATACTGTACAAACTGCCATGTGTTTGCTTTCAGGATATTGTAGACTATTAAATGTGCACATGAAGTGACTACAAAGAAACACACACTTTTAAAGAAATAGCTGTAACACCAGCTGCATGTTCAGAGATGATCAGAATGTTAAATGCTATCTTTTAATGCAGTCAATATCCAAATCAAAATGTATGCTAGTACTGATTAATAATATCAATTAATAATTCACAAATGAAATTACAATAATTTCAGAAAAGACTATTTTTAAAAAGAGATTAATTAAAAAGATTTTTATTTGGGATTAGAGACATTGAAAACAGAGCTCTGCCAGCTTGGATGCGAATCTTCCTGTCTCCCAAGGTAGGAGAGAGAGATGGGATAAAGCTGTGTCATGCAGACTGTCTGTACAGAAATGTTAACATGGCCAAGGCAGACAGTTGCATTTTGCCATTGCTCACACAAGGCCATTCAGAGGCTATAGCCTCTGTAGTTAGCCCATCCCAGAAGGAAAGGCAACATTTACAAATATCACAGCCTTCAAGTTATTTCCTATTTGGCTCAATGAACTGAAAAGTGGGGCACTGCCCATCACCACCACATACCCACTGATTAGGTATGGAAGGCACATGTGTGCCCACAACACACCTGTCTTCATCCTGAGCCGTGCCCACACCGGTCACACAGCCCAGGCACGTGCTGCACACGGACACACTGCCATACCCATGCTCAGTGCTCAGCAAAGCTCTGCTCTCTCCTCTGCTCATCTCCCATTTACCCATTGTGCTGTTTCCTCTAACTGCTGACAGAGATCCCATAATTAAAACAGCCTCTCAGATCAGTGATTTCGTCTAGAAGCATTCCGTGGTTGACATTCACCAGCTGAGGTTGTGCTGGGCTCATAGTATTAACTCAGCATTCACTGTAAGAATAGGAGATATTTAATGCTCTATTGATCCCTGCAGCAACAGGTCTTGTTACAAGGAGAGCGATGGTACAGTTTCACTGCATCCAGATAAGTTAGAATACTGTGGCCTTAACACTCAAATACCCGTTGGTGTGTGTAATACACTGAATATAGCAGATCACTGTTGCTGCTGTGAGGCTGGAAAGTATATACTCTTAGTGAAGGAAAGCTGATTAAATAAAAAAGACTATTTATTGTCACAGATATATCATGAAATTTACCATGTCTGCCTACTAATATGGGTTCATTTTTATTGCATTGAACTAATTTAGTGCCTTGCCCTTCGTCCCAGTATCAGTGGGAGGGTTTTCACTGGTCTCAGTGAGCACTAAATCCACAGTTCCCACTGTGCTTTTCTCTGCCAGAAGAAAGCAGTTGCAGATTTTAGACATTCCTCAAGGGAGGCCATGGGGCTCAGCACAGCACCTTTTGTGATCAGACAAATATGAGAGAGCAGTTCAGATTGAAAAATAACCTTCCTGTAACAGAAAGATCATTTTGTGTGTGTAAGCTTCACAACAGCAAAGTCAGCCATCACCTGAAACCATGAGAAAGGAAGATTTTCAGAAATAACAAGGGAGTTAAGCAGGATTTTCCATGAGAAACTACCAACTGTCTTTGAAAATGTACCCCTAGGAGTATATGCTAGTTTTCCCATTTTATTTTCCCTCCCTAAGCTTTCCCTTTTGATGAAAATGATCAGCCATTTTACTAACAAACAACTTATGTTCATTTTCAATATTAGCCAAATCAAATTAATTAGTTTCAACTTCCTCATCCACAAGCCTATCAAATTCTCTTTCAGAAATAGTTTTCTCTTTATCATTTGTCTCATTAGGTTTCAAATTATCTATTCTCATCCATTAGACTTTTATACTGGGAGTCTTACATGTCCCCTTGTTTAGAAGTCAGTGATATAAGCAACCCTCTGAAATATTAAACCATAGAATCATAGAATCATAGAATTTAAGGCTTGGAATGGATCTTACAGATCATCTAGTCCCAACCCTCCCTGCCATGGGCAGGGACACCTCCTCACTAGATCAGGTTGCTCAAGGTCTCATCTAGCCTGGTCTTGAACACCGCCAGGGTGTAGATGTGACCTGACAGTTTCAAACTGCTAATTTCTTCCTCAAGCACAGAAATTCTGAGTATGCAGTGCATTTCTTTCTCCTCCCAATTTGGAGCAAGGCTGCTTCTTTGCACCTGCCAAGTTATAAAAATGTTCAGAAGGACTTCTCCCAGTTCTGCTGATGTAAACAACTGGAGTTCCAAGAAGAGGAAAGCAATTATTATATAAAAACTTAAAACATCTTAATGAACTGTAGAGCTGTTTCCCAAAAGGAAGAGGCAGACATATTACCAGAGTCATCACAGTATAGACTGAACCAAACACTGGAGAGTACACAAGAAGCACTGAACTTTCTTGGTTGGGTGGCAAGTAAGGAAATAGCCTCATACTCACAAATGTCCAATATCAGTCTAGTAGTATAGTCCCATGAAAGTTATTATGCAGTTTGTTTCTACTATGTAATAAGCTCAGAGATGGATGATGTAATTGTCAAATATTAAGGAAATTTTCAATATATTTAGCACATTACACAGTTTTCTTTTAACTGACAATCAATACTAGTATTGCTTTTGGCAGTGAAGAGAGTTGGACAGTGGAAAAGCACCTCCCAACAGACCATTAACTCTTTCAGATTTTTCATTGCCAGCCTCCCTATTGCTAACTTTTAAATTAAGATTTCTGCAGCATTGCAGAAAGAATACATTAGTCCTTTAAACATAAACACTGCTGGGTTATACTAGGGACACCCAGCCTTAGTGACAAAGTTTGCATTTGAGCAAGGAGTTCTTGGTTTTCCTTGTGTCAACGCTGATTGTACCTTCATGGCAATGGTCCTGACAACCCTTATGTAGATTGATGAATAGGAGCTTGATGGATTAACTGTTTGGTCCAATGTTGATTTATCCCTGAATGTCTTTGCACTGAAGAAATCACCACTCTAGAAAGAGAGTAGGTTTCATCTATCACTCAGTCACTTTTCCTACAACTCCAAAGGGTATGTCATGACAGGACAAGGGGTAATGGCTTCAAACTGACAGAGAGTAGGTTTAGATTAGATATTAGGAAGAAATTCTTTACTCACAGGTTGGTGAGGCACTGGCACAGAGTTGCCCAGAGAAACTGTGGCTGCCCCTTCCCTGGAAATGTTTAAGACCAGGTTGGATGGGGCTTGGAGAAACCTGATCTTGTGGGAGATGTCCCTGCCCAGGGCAGAGGGCTGGAACTAGATGATTTTTAAGGTCCCTTCTAGCCCAAACTATTCTATGTTCATCTGCAGACAAGAATAGATGCTGGGGAAGACAGGTGGGGTTTGACTTGTGGGCAGCCTTACCAGTTGGTTAGAGAGGGATGGAAGGTAAAAATAAAGCATTCTAAGGTTATTTTATTAAATATAATTTCAAAATGGAAAGTCAAAGCATTTAATTTTCAATTTGTCAATGAATTATAAATTCTCCCTTTCCACCTTTGGATTCATAAACATTTGAGGTCTCCAGGAAATACTTTTTGGGAGATGGAGAACAACAGAAATTTGCTACACAATGACTTATTTTTTTAAAAGAACTCAGTTCTGCTTGCTCCTGACAATAACAGATATCTCAAAAGCTAGCTCAAACATTAGCTAGGGACAGATAGAAGATGAGATGGTCCAACTACCCTGACACAGGGTGTCTGTCACCTGTTGGAATGGATCGGAAGCATAATGAACTGCTAGCAAGTGCAGAGAATGGCTAACAAACATCTGGTTAATTCAGCCTTTGCAATGAAGCATGCTCAGGCAAGGTAAGGGTTTAGTAGAAAAAAAAAGGAAGGCAAGGTATGTTTTTAAATATGGTAGTTAAGAAGGAAACAAAAATCATAGAATGGTTTGGGTTGGAAGGGGCCTTTGAAGATCATCTAGACCAAACCCCCTACCCACAGGCAGGGACATCTTTCACCAGATCAGGAAATATAGATAAAATCATGTACATGAGGTTTTAGGATGTACTTTCCCCATGGGAAAATCTTAATGGATGTGTCCCTTGTTGTACGCTGTTCCTGCAATGCAAGCTTGGTAAGGTGTACATAAACTGGCAGAAAGGCACAACCTTTCATGAAAAACACACCACCATGCATTATTTATCAGTACAGTTGCAGCAAAAAATATAAAATAGTAAACCCCAAATCTACTCTAAAACTGAAAGGAGAGAAAGCTGTCTCTCAGCTTTGAAGGTCTTTTACCCTAAACACATTCCTAAACATCCACATTAACAGAGAGCAGTCCCAGTACCTGAGACAGGAGCCTCTTTAAAGTTCACATGCAGCTTCTGGATCTCCCAGAACTCTCCTGCTAAATGTTTTACTCTGTTGTTCTTTTAAAACCTCTTTTCTTCAGCAGTAATACCTTCAGTATTTAGAAAAGAAAATATTGAAAAGAGCATGAAAGCACTAAGTTTTTACTATGCATGACCATACAAAGTAAGCAAACTAAACCCCCCAAAGTCCATGCCTGCTGATCAGCTATTATACTTAATTAGCCAATTTACTCAGCCTGGCCAAGTAGGCTGATATGACCAGCTTATCTAAGGCGAAATGGGCCATCTAACTGTGCATTTTTATAGCTCATTATACCTCATTGTGAACTTGAAGCACAAATTAATTCAGGAGAATTCAGTGACTGTTAAACTGAAGGCCATATTATTGAACCATGGAAGTTCTCGTTGGTATTAAATATGTGTATTTCTTAATCTATCTTAAATCAATGCATCTTGACATTTATTGCTGCTATTCTATTTTTAATGTTTTTATTGAACCAGTTCTTAGAAGCTGCAGCCTGGTGGGTCCTTGTTGATGCAAGCATGGTATGAATGTGTCTGGCTGCTGCAGAGGTGGGTGGTCCCAGTCCCTAAGGGCAGGTGCTTGTCTCTAAGTGGCACTGGAGAAGGAAGTCCAAAGGCAGGGAAGGTGCTGGGAAATGAATCAGGCATCTCCCCTCCCTGACTGTGCCACTGCCAGACACTTCCTTGTTTACTTAGTGCTTGTGTGATGGGCTAGGCAACTCTCCCTGAGAAGCCAATGGTGTGGCCAGCTGCTGCCTGACCCTGTCACACAACTGGTCACTGAGACCCATGGGCCACATTCCCAATGGGGGAAAAAGTGAGCTTCCCACTCCTTTAGCCCTTACTTCCTGCTCAGGTGTGCTCTTGAAGGACTGGGTCAGCCATCTGAAGAGGGAGTCATGGGCAGCAGACAACAACCCTGGGGCCAAGAGATAGTGGAGTGCTTGAGGAATCTGGTGAGCATGGAGAAGGGCTGGCCTGCAGCCTCCATCACAGGAGGTTCCCTTGCTGTGATCTTCTGCATCACCTCTAGCTGATATCAGGACCCTCTAGAAACCATGGCCCAGGGGCTCTGGGCCCACAGATGCCTGGGGGTGGCCACAGGCTTCCTCCTCAGCCCACCCTGGGGGCTGTGCCCACTTAGCGGACCAGGAGCCAGGCTGCACCTGCCAAGTGGCCTGCCATTCCCTTCACCAGCCAAGGGCACACGTCCCCTGTCCCCAGCCTGAGCCCAAATTCAGCTGCAGTGAAGGTGATTGAGGGATTCTTACCAGGCAACCACCACCAAAACTGGTTTAACTCACTCCTGTCTAGGTATGCAGGAATATAAGGCTGTTTCCCCTTGTTTGTTACTTGCGAGAAGAGACCAACCCGCACATCACTACAACCTCCTGTCAGGTAGCTGTAGAAAGCAATAAGGTCTCCCCTGAGCTTCCTTTTCTCCAGGCTGAACACCTGCAGCTCCCTCAACAGAGCTTCCTTGTCTCCAGGCTGAACACCTGCAGCTCCCTCAACAGATCCTCATCAATTTTGTGTGTGCCTGGCTCTGTTGCCCTTCTCTGGACATGTTCCAGCACCTCAATGTCTTTCTTGCAGTGAGGGGCCCAAAACTGACCCCAGGATTTGAGGTGGAGAAATATCAGTTACTAAATCACAGATTTTTACATTAACTGACAGATATGTGAATGAATATGTGAATTGCCATGTTGTCCATACAGTTATTTTTCTGGGCCCCTCAGTTCAGGAAGGATATTGAGGTGCTGGAACAGGCCCAGAGAAGAGCAATGAGGCTGGTGAAGGGACTCG
>NW_008681557.1:0-345 GCF_000695815.1 Acanthisitta chloris | reverse complement strand
TTAGTGCCATGGTCTAGTAACCACAGTAGGGTTGGACTCGATGATCCTTGAGTTCTCTTCCAACACAGCTGATTCTATGATTCTATGAATGATCTTCCTATCAAGTAAATTAAAAGCTTCAAGGTGACCGAACACCCAAATTCATCCGTTTATCCTTTCGCAAACACACACGTAACGTCTGTCACCATTTCTACATCAGCTGAGCTCAAACCCACTTGTGGCCTGTCTTACACAGGCTCCTGAAAGGCAGATAGATGGCTTTGGCCCTTCACTGACACTAGGCAGCCGGGGCTGGGCAGGCCTGTGGCGGGCGGTGGGATGGTGCAGGAGGCGCTCGCTGCCTGA
>NW_008681556.1:291-752 GCF_000695815.1 Acanthisitta chloris | reverse complement strand
AAGGGACCTCAAGAGCATATTCACCAGGGGGGAGCAATATGCACCATGATCAAGAAGAGCCCTGCCTCGCCTCTAGCCAGGTAGAGGAAAGGGACAACCGGATCTATTGGACTGTGTCGATCCCATGGCCTAGCACGTCTGACCCACAAAGGTATATGGCTTTGGTTGATACCGGGGCTCAATGTACTCTGATACCGTCAAGGTACGTGGGAGTGGAATCCATTTCTATTGCTGGGGTGACAGGAGAATCCCAGCAGCTGACTGTACTGGAAGCTGAAGTGAGCTTAACTGGGAACAATTGGCAGAAACACCCCATTGTGACTGGTCCAGAGGCCCTATGCATTCTCGGCATAGACTATCTCAGAAATGGGTATTTCAAAGACCCAAAAGAACATCGCTGGGCTTTTGGAATAGCTGCTGTGGAGACAGAAGACATCAGACAACTGAGTACCTTGTCTGGC